>NC_061527.1:6272500-6280000 GCF_022379125.1 Scophthalmus maximus
TCTCAATGTGACTACATTAATTCTTGAATCGTTATAAGTATTCTACGCTGCTGCTCCTGCCCAAACCATCGCAGCTCACACGGTTCACGTTTGAATCCGCACTGTGGCGCAGTTGGAATGTGGACCGCGCCGACCGTCGGGCAAAAGCAGATGTCCACGTCTGTGACGCACCGTGTGCAGCCCGTAACTCGCAGTGCAGGTGAAATTGGCTTAACTTACTTTCAGCCAGCTCTAATTTGCAAAGACAGGACTGGACTCAAAAAGAGGCCAGCATATTCAAAACCTGTGACGTTCATTCAATTTCAGGGCAATAAGGAAGTTATTAGAGCTGAAGGCGAATGTTCCCTGTGTCCTCGGCGGTTGAGTCGATTAACGGAAGCCTACCTAGAATCCCGCGGCCTAAAATGAGCAGCAGCGCAGAACAATGACCCACATCTGTGTGTGTGTGTGTGTGTGTGTGTGTGTGTGTGTGTGTGTGTGTGTGTGGTTGTTGTTATGTAATGTTTTATAGTCTCCAAATTAGCAGTCTGAGTGCAGAGCAAAACCAACCCGAGCATTGAACATGCACATCAAATTAAAGGCGGCTCTCGACACAAAAAAAAAAGTCATATTCCACTGAAACATTTCCAGTTCTGCCCGAATCAAAATCCAAGTATCGAGCCTGGGCGAGGTTCCTCCGCTTGGCTTTGACGTCCCCCCCAGTGTTATGGGATGAAACTCCACGAACTTTCTCAGCTCGTCTGATTCCTCGCAGGATCAAAGGAGTGGAGCTTGCCGGGGCTTTTCCCCGGTGACATGGCGGCGGGGCTGGCCGCCATGTTCCGCGCGGCGCTCCGTGAATCAGAACTGCTGGCACGGAGCGGACACCAGACACGTACTCAATCCACCCGCACGCGGGGACGCGTGCACGGGCTCGTACGTGCGCTTCCCCTTCTCAAACATCTGGTTTCTGCCGTTGCTTTGTTTACGTGTTGTTGTTGTTTTTGTGTCGTCTTTTCCCCGTTTCCGTTAAATTGCAGCTCGTTTCAAAGACGAGTTAAACGAGTGAAAAAAAAAATGTAAATCTATATTGACGATATTGCAGCAAATTGGACAGCGGATGGTTCAGTGTTAAGCTCTCAAAGTCTGAATTGTATATAGAGCTGCATCGATTAATTTGTTGATTATTTTCTCGGTTAATCGATAAGTTGTTTGGTCCATAAAATGGTGAAAAATGTCGATATTTAGTTTACTGCCATAGAGGTGCAAAGAAACATTTTTTTATATTATATAATATTCACATTTAAGAAGCTGATATCAGATAATTTTGACTTTTTTCCATGAAAACTACTTGAACTGATGAATCGATTATCAAAATAGTTGGCGATTCATTTAGTGAACGATCACTAATTTATTAATCGATTAACTGATGCAGCTCTAATTGTATAAACATGCACAAGTCAAATTTTTTGTATATTTATCCTCTATATTGTCATCTATATATTTGCAGGAATGAAAAAAAGACCTTGATGAGATAATATTTTGAGTTTTTTTTTTTTATTGGAGTAAGTATCTTGAAAATCATGATGATGATATTCAAAAATAAGCCAAAATGCCGTTATGTTACACGGTGAAAGTTCAAATGAAATGAACTGTGTTATTTTTGCTGCATGCCGACCTGCAAAGGGAAAGTGTTGCAGCAGAGCGAAGACCGGCGTGCGATCTTGGGCCTCATTGCGGTCATTACAGACTTCATTTAAATGGACAGGGGCCTCCTTTGACGGCGGCGGCGGCGGCGGGCAGGTCGTCACTGCTGCTCGTCATTAGTGTCACGGCCGACTTATTAGCCGTAAATTCAGTGTGGCAAACGTCAAGAAGACGAGGTCGACTAATGATGACACCCGATGACCTCCGTCCGCTAACCTCATAGTGCGGCGGCTCAGACGTCAAAGGCTTCTGCTGCTTCTGCTTTCTCAACGTTTTCGGGAAGAGACATCTGGTGCAGAAACTCCTGAAACGCCTTCGTTTTGTACTCCGCTACGGATTTTTTTTTTCTCCTCTACCTCTTTCTAGTAAGCACAGTGACTTCCGTTTTCTCGGGATACATCGGGCCACGGATATTACTCACAGATTAGGGGGGGGGGAAACATTTCTCGCCACCCACCTTGTTGAACATGAACATAACACGAACTCCGTATCCTCTGTTTGTCTTTGCTCCGGTCTGTGATTTCCATCCCCTCCACGTTGGCCCTAAGTATACACTCTGCGGTGTGCGGGACACTACAGTATGCGTGTGTTCGCATGCTCCGGGTTGGGCTTTTTGAGAGCGGCCACAGGCAAACTCAAAAAGTCGACATCCCTCCGAGGTTTTCCACTCGGACCCGGGCGGCCCGTGTGCGATATAGCAGAGCAGCGGAGTGCAGCAGCGGATCCGGGACACGTGTGAGCAGACGGACAGAGAGATGGTGCAAAGTAGGAAGCATGAACTGTCTCCTTTGGGCGCAGACAGCGTTCGATTTTCGCGGCTTTCAAGTCATTGAGGACCAGCTTGTAAATGGAGTCTCCGAACGACTGATGATGGCTGGCCGTCAAAAATGAAACACGTCGACAGCTCGGGTGCACGTTGGCGAAATTATAAAAAGTGAAAACTTCATCAAAAGTCCAGACATAAGAAAGATATGGTGCAGCTCACCCCAAAACAGCCCAGTGCTCCGCCTCCGCATTCTCCTCCCTCCGTCGCCGCCGTCCCTCCGCCCTCACTCCCCCTCTTTGGAGATGTTTTCAAAGAGCCAGAACAAACACAGGGTGAGGGGGGGAAAAAGCGACGCCTGCCAAAATTAGACCCCCAACTTTCTCCAACTCTCTCTCTCTCCCTCCCTCTCTCTCTGTGCGCTGCCACACTTCCTTCACTTGCAGGGGGGGGGGGGGGGGGGAGGCAAGATGGGAGTGAAAGAAAAACAGTGTTAGTGGAGTGGGAGGAGGATGGTACCATTAACACTGTGGGTTGCGTGTTGTTCTTTGATGCCCGGGGTCCGCGGGGTCGGCCGCGTTCGGGTGCGATTAGCCGTGCGAGCCGACGGGAGGTTCAGCTGTGAGCTCAGATCAGAGGCAGTTAATAACTCCTAAACCTCCTAAGTGAGGCCTTCGTGCACACTGTCTACACTCTGACGGAGCGGGCGCAAAGAAGTGTCTTTTAATGCAGCCGCACGCTCTCCCTCTTCCATCACGTTCATCAGTTCAATCGTTTAGACGGGGTGGGTGTTGAAACTGAACGGTCGACCGCTCTTATTCTGTCTTCCTTTTTGTAGCTTAGAGCAAGTTGATCACAGGAAAAACGACTGAAAAACGTCGCGAAACCAAAGACACACTATCCGGGATGAATTAGAGAGGATGAGAGAGCGACATGAAAAGCGACAGTTTAAGGGACATTTACATGGTGAATCGATAGTTTATAGAGAAACGTGCAATTTCCTCTCGTCTGTCTGCGGCGCAGGAGGTGCAGCCGGTCGCCCGCTGACCAGAAGGTCGGCGGTTGGATCCCCTGGGCCCTAAAAATTGCCCCGCTGTGCCGTCAGTGGGTGATGGACAAGCGCGTCATACAGGAGCCGTTGTGTAAATGTGTGAATGTGACTTTTTGTGCATGTGAGCGCCATGAACGGTCGTGAAGACCAGAAAGATAAATGCAGTCCATTTACCACTGTTGCCATCCCCCCCTCCCTTAACTGAGAAGCAGGCAGCCTTTGTTGATTCTGAAAAACCCCACATTATGCTGCCTGATCCAGCGTCACCAACATCATAACACTGACTGATACAATGATTAACAGATAGAACTAGAAGATGTGCTCAGTAGAGCACAGGCCTCTGCCAAGAAAGGTGTTCTGTCCACGTCAGTGCACTGACACTGTGTGCAGGGGAACAACCCTGGGGTCACAGAGTTATGAACATCAACATAGTGGATTGTTGGCAGATGTTGGTGGAGACCAAAAACTGAGCTAAAAGCCAACGACTGTCAGGATTCCATTCACCCAGGAGCCAGAAAATGACTCCAAAAGCTAACGGTGGTCGGCGTCTGTTGGATGTGTAAAGGAGCAACATCCGCCCGAAGGTATTTCCGTTGCTCCATGCGTTCAGTTGTTGCTGGTTTTTAACGTCTTCTTCTTTTTTTAGAAAATTCTTGTGTGATTTGTGAAAAAGCAGCCGCTTTTACAAATCTTAAAAACGTGTTTAATCTGACAGCGGCGATAAAGAGACTTTATGCAGCATGGCCGCTGATCCCGGAGTTTCTGTCTGTGTTTATAATAGAGGGGTTTTCTCCCTGTTTGAAAAGATTAATACCACTACACCCTGGCTGTCAAGGCTGTTTAAATTTCTCAGAACTTTCCCCACCACTTTTCTTTCAGCACGGGTAAAAAAAAAAAAAGAAAAGAAAGAAAAGCAATTACAAAAATAGCTGGTGTTTTTTCTTTTTCCTTTTCCCCTCCACCGTGCCTCTCCGCTACCGGAGAATAAAGGAGAGACGTGTTTAACCAAGAACAGATTCTCTCTGGCCTTGGTTTTCTTCTTCTGTCTTCTTTTTTGTCTATGTCAATTGAAACCGCTTTTGACAGCGGAGCCTACAATCACACATGCCCGAAAGTGCTGGTTTGTCGATGATTAAATGCGTATGTGCCGTACATGTTCACGTGGATGTGTAGAGCTTCATCTAGGCGATACAGTGAGACCTGCATTTACCTTATCCACGTTTTTAATATGAAGTTGACAGTTGGGATCTTGTCTGGCAGTAAATTGACGACGTCCGTGTCTGTGTGCGGCACTGGCACTGACTGGCAATTCCAATTGTACAGTCAAAGCATCAGACAATTAAAAAATTCAAAGAGTAATTCAACGCTGTGTGGAAAAGGACCACCCATAAAAGAGCGGGGGGGGGGGCTGATTGACAAATTGGCTACAGGAAGTAGCTTCCAAAAATGTGTAATGACTCGGATTCTCAGATTCGCTCAAAGTTATTAGGGGCTCAAACATGCGTGTACTGTAATCATAAAAAGACTGATTGATACCCTCAAACCCCTCCCACAGCAGCTGCTGTGAAAGCCTTGTACTTAACAATGTCCGTGTAATCAGCATGATTTATGAAGACGGCAGGTAATTACAATAACCAGCAGGGACGGACCCTTTTTTTGTTGTATTCTGCACAACGGGCGTTTTTTTTTAGATACGATCAACGAGGCAATCCAGAAACCCTCACTAATTGACTGACGACATGTCACGGCATTTGTTTAAACATTTATCTATTTTTGTTGGATAATCTTTTTTGCTCTGAGCTGTATCCTGCATCGTCTCGCCCGAGATGTACACCGACGAGCTGACGTTGGCATCCACAGCGCACGCCTCATCGCTCGCGTGGCAAAAGATACAAGTCGCTGCAAAGAGAACGCACAGGCGCATCTCACTGCCGCTCCCTGATGTGATGATTGTATCAGCGATTGACAGATTTATTCACGTCTTATTGGCCTTTTCCCCTCTTCATATTAATTACAGCCTCCCTGCAGTCGCCTTTGTGGTGGCTTAATTGTTTTTCGTGCTGTATAATTCGCCCTCTCTGAACCACCCGGCTTGTGCACGCAAAAATCCGGAGAATTATCCACGCACAAAGGGTTGCATGCAGCTCACTGAATCCACAGGAATACACAGTTATGGTTATGGTATTCCCTCCTGTGATTCCCGCAAAAATATCGGACATTATGGAAAAGACCCTTTTCGTTTCTTGCAAGAGGCGAGATGAGAAAATCGTAGAGCAGTAAATATACACCTACAGTCAGCAGCCAGTTAGCCTAGGGACCAGTCCGCCTGTTTCCGACGGTAACAAACTGCCTACCAGCACCAACCACAAGACCATGGATTTCCTGCTTCCTGGGTTGTTTGGTTTTTTTTTCGGGGTTCGGCGCTGCGGCCGTAAAGTCCGATCCATGAGAGGCGGTCTCGGCCGCAGATGCGACATCTGTAGGCAGACCCCAGCGCTGCTGGTGATGTCCTGTAGTTGCTGTAGTTTTTTTTAACACTGTCCGGGCATAATGTTGTAATGCGTGAGCCGTTTCCCGACTTGCTGGCGGCAGCTTTTGTAGTCAACATCGACTGCTTTCAGACGCGCGCTGACCGAAGACTCGCCGACAACATGTTGCTCGACAGACGGCACATTCAGTGCCGGTGTGTCTGTTCCTTTTTGCAGCGTCTGAGATGCACAGACGTACAGTACGAGCCACACATGCAGGTTTGAACGCAGGGCTGCTGTTGAAAAAAAAACAAAAAACCCCAGCCTCTTTTCTCCTCTCACCACCCGGCCGCCTGCAGCGTTCGAGCTGTTTTTGGTCACAATAGCCTCTCAACCCTCGACTCTCTGTGTGTGTGTGTGTGTGTGTGTGTGTGTGTGTGTGTGTGTGTGTGTGTGCGTGTGTGTGCGTGCGTGCGTGCGTGCGTGCGTGCGTGCGCGTGTGTGGAGAAACTTTCGGATTTCGGTTTCACGTCTCCCTCACCTCAGTGCCAGTGTCAACAGCCGCTGTGGTTGTCAGATGCCGGCCAGGATTGATGATGATTTCTCTTCCGCACCACAAGCGTCGCACCCATTCACTGAGGGGATGACAGGCCCACTCAATTTTTGGATGCACCGCTCCTCTGCCGCATACTGATCCACTTCCACATCCGACTAACGTTGAGTTGGGGGGCCGGGGCGGGGGAGTTCTGCTAAACTTATTTTTTCGATTTTTTGTATCCTTCTAAAAAAAAGATCTTTTTCTGACGCTGGAACTCAGTCAGACTGTTCGGACCTGCCAACAACAGCCTCTACACCAGTGGGGTTTTTTTCTCAACCCACACTTTAACCAAGAGTGAGAGCGATGGCTGTTGCAATATCCCCAAATTACTAAGTGGCCCCGTTAACTTCCATACAAGGAAAATGGATTCAACTTTCTTGGCAAAGGGAAGAATTAGGGTATTCTGTCCATGTTTGCATTAATATTTGGACGAGGTTTCAGTCCTTAAAACGTGTATGTGCACTACCAGTGTGTGCATGTAGTTAAACCAATACACAAGGAAAAACAAAGACGGGCCCACTGAGACTTTTTTTTTCACCTCTGTCCTCTGCTCTGCACGTCCGGAGTAGACTCCCCCCCCCCCCCCCCCCCCCCCCCCCCCCCCCCCCCCCCCCCCCCGCGCGCGCGCGCCCCCGCCCCTTCTGTCTCACAAGGATTTTACCAACATGCAGTCGCATCGATGTGCACACTGGCACTCCTGTGAAACAGAGAGTCAAAGAACTGCGCACACAGTAACTCTCACAAGCCCGGTGTCGCGCACGTGTTTGGTTTGAGTCCTCGGTGGGGGCTTAATTGCCGCCTTGTTGTGGATTCTTTTTAGCGCGGCGCTGATTGATTGGGGATCGGGGCCCTAATATGGCTCATCGGGGACGGGCCCTTTGACATGGCCTGGTCCCAGGGCACCGGCGATGTTTGAAACCAGAGATCCCTCTGC
>NC_061527.1:6285000-6407500 GCF_022379125.1 Scophthalmus maximus
CACTTCCAAACACCAGCGTCTGTACGGTGTATCCGGGAGTCGGTCTGTAAATAATATTTATTTGGACTCACTATCTCAAATCAAGGATAATTCAGACCGTGAGCAGTTTCATAAAAGCCTCAGCATCTACGGTCCAGACCCACCGACTGCCTGCTACTGTGTGTGTGTTTTCCGGGACAAAATTCCTCTGCCTGACTGGGAGCGATGCATTTCACATTCCTGGCAACAGAAATAGTTGCTTGTTTTAAAGTAAATACAAGAACTGTCTGCACACACAGTAATTATCATGGGCAGAGATAGCCACCGTGACTTGGACCACATCAGCGCCTTCATATAAAAATGCAGCCCCCTCGGTCAGTCAAATGGGACCACTCCATTGATACCGAGTGGACGCCAATGCGGATGTGTTTGACAATTTAAAAAAAAAAGATCTTGATCTTAATCTGCGGTTGCCAAGCTCAAATCTGTCCGAGCGCACATCTTGTAATGCGAATACTTTATTTCTGGTCGCAATAACTTTGCACAGCAGCGAAATCCTTCTGGATTTGTTTCCCTGGCGTCTAATAAAAACTTCAACTAATGAAAGTATTACTCAAGTTTTCCCCAGTAGTACATGTCCGTTGTGCACAGACGTAAGCCATGCACTGCATCATCGACCAATCGAGTGCATGCAAGTGCTCCGTGCAGGTGGAACACTGTGATAGAGGTTCTCCAGAGAGCCACACAACGATTGCATTAGTTAGTATTCCCGTGTCCTCTCCACATAATCTCTCATCCGTGCTCTCGCTTCCTTCTTTTTATCCCGCTGCACTCTCCAATCGCTCCAACCTTCCCTCTGACAGGAGCTTCTGTTGTTGCATGTCAGTGAACAGTAGTAACACGAGGACCCTGGAGGGCCTTCTCCCCTTTTCTCTCCATCGTATCCTACGAGGCAAGCGCCTCAGTTGCCCCCGCCCCCCCCCCCCCCGCTCGTTGTTCGCTCCCAGCAGCGGTCACGGGCCACTGGCAGCCGCAGACCCCAGTCAACCTCAGCCTCCGGTGGCCGTTTTGGCTCCTTGTCAGTGCGGAGATCATTACGTCCTGCAACCACACATGTATTCTCCACGTCTCCTATGGTAATTCAATTACGCCGTGAGTGTAGGGCGCCCCCGACACACGAATCACTGCCCTGTGGTCTTTGTGCGCCTTTGAAGAATATCAGTGCATTTAGCCGGCAGTGTGCAGATAAGAGTGGGACTTTGGCAACATCCAAAATGTAGGTTTTTGCTGATCATGAAGTCTGTTGCCTTTCAGAATTGTCACACCCACGTCAGCCACCACGCGGTTGTCTGTTGTTTTTTTTGGACTGGTTGTCGGACGCCCCCTCCGTTCACGCATGACATCGTATCACAGAGTCGTATGTCTCAGAGGTCTTTCCTGCAGCACGTCACCTTATCTTCGTCGCCTCTGAGGAAGCAAGAGCTCTTTTGCACCCTTCGCATTCCCGAACCATGCCGCCGTGTTTTAGAGATCTGCAGACATTTTCTTTACAATCGTCTCCCATTGGTATTAGGAATAATTTTCAATTTCGCCGTTTTTTCCTGGCCCGATGTTGGAGAAGTTTCCTGAGGGGCTGAATGTGCGGCTTGAAGGATTAAGATGAATGCAACATAATGAGAATCGTTCACAAAATGGTAAAAAAAAACAACAAAAAAACAGACTATATTCATCTGGGATTCTTTAGTTTAGGGAACAAAGTAATTCAAAAATTGCACACAAAAAACCATGGGCCTTTAAAAACCCGCTCCCTGATATCATTAAAGAGAGCTTCACAACTTCTTCCCAACATTGAAAAGGGAGCTGGGGAAAGAAGCGGCGGGTCATCAATACTCGGGGTCCAGCAGCTGTGGCCCCATGCAGCTCATCTCCTCTTCGCTCAGCGGCCACAGCAGCTCCTGGAAGACGAAACCCCTGACATCCAAGACGCCGCCTTCGTCTCCTCGCCTCCTCAGCTCCTCGCCTCCTCAAGGACGGATCCTTCCCATGTCCCCCTCCAACCAAGAGTGTTGAGTTCCACGACCTCTCGACCCCCCGGAGCTCGTCACAGACCCCCGTCTTTCCCAACCGACCGCTTTACGAAGCGCGCGCCACAGCAGTGGCGTCGCTCACCGTCGATGTTGCTTTTTCAGCGGGATTATGGTCACGCCCTGCCAAAGGACGGGCCGTGTGCTCTCCGCAGAAGGACGACTCAGGACAATCTCCTGCTGCGTTCTTCAAATGTGTAAGGCAAATTTATAGACAAATGTCCGGGCCCAATTTTCAGGACATTTTTCCACAGTTCATGTCGGACAACAGCTCGTGGTGTAAATTGCAAATTGCTAGTTGTTAATGTAATTTTTCCAAATTTCAACACTTAAACAAACTGTCACCATGATTCTAATTTCTGTTACTTGAATTAGCCTAATTTAATTTCTTTTTAAAAGAGAGATTTATTTTTCAAACTAAAAGTTGACTAACATGTAACGACTTTTTCGTCGACTTAAACCAGACTCAGACTATGAAGGATGAACTAAAAATGGGACTAAAACTAATAAGCATTTTCGTCTTAAGACTAAATCTAAAATAGCTTCCAATATGAACACTGAATACATATAATACATTTTGAATACTTGCACTATGCAATTTATGCAAGGAAAAGCACTTTTTAGTAGGATATAGTTTGTTATTGTCGCCTAACTCATCTTTCTTACTCTCCTTGAAGTACTCAAATCTGAAGGACTTGACTTCTAAGTTTCACACTGAACTATTTGTATTTTCTCGCCCAGTTTTATGAAGCGTACTGAAAACTCACAACCTGTCAGGTCGTTGCTGCTTTAAATAGCTTCCTCCAACTTCCCCCGTCTCGAGGTTGTCTCGGGCGCCGCGGCCGCCGTCTGCCTCTCATTGGCACCGCTCAGGTGCAAACGTACGCAGCCATGTGGACGCAAATGGAAAGGGAGGCGTTTGCTGCTAAGCAATTGCTTCCCTGAATAAATAATGAGGCTGGGGAAGAAAAAGAAAAGAAAAGTAATTGGACAGTGATTCAGTGTCCTAAATACCTTGTTTACGTTCTGCGGTGGGGTTCGCCTTTCTGTTTAGATCTGGATTATATTGGTTCTCAGACAGAAAAGCCTCCCCCTTGTAATTACTATTATAAAACATTACACCATAGGGCCCGTGGCGTTGGTGTGTAAAATAAAAAGCCCAAACAGCCATGCACTGTTTACACAAATAGCAACCGCACTTGGCTCTCCCTGCCCTGCCCGGGATGGCTTACACAGACACACAGACACAAATGGATTCCAGGCAAAGATTTTCAGCAAAACCTCCGACGTCTCAGATGTGATTGGGTTTGTGTGCCTTTCTCCTGCCCATTTCTCTCTTTAAACACGCTCTAAGTCATTTGTGCAGACACTTTCATGTGCCTTTTCCGACGCGGCTCCTCAGTCTGATTCCACTGGAGGAAGGGGGGAAAGACGTGGAAATAGAGAAAGCAGCGAAGGGGCGATTTGTCACTTGGACCGAGCAGTTCGGTCGAGGCCGACCGGACTGGCTGGAGTTGTAATTTGCCTGTGGGGATCTGGCTGGGCTGTGGTGGATCATCTCCTCTCCCTTGTCATTTACTTGTCTGTGTGTGGCTTGATGTTAGTGTGTGTGTGTGTATGTGTGTGTGTGTGTGTGTGTGTGTGTGTGTGTGTGTGTACACCGTCTTTGGTGACGCACAACCGAGCGAACCTCTTGGCTGCCTGGATGCGTCTCCAGCCATCACTCTTTATCCTCTGTGTGTGTGTGTGTGTGTGTGTGTGTGTGCGTGTGCGTGTGTGCGTGTGTGTGTGTGCGTGTGTTTCTCATGCTTTAGATGCATGTTGGTATTCTGCTTCATTACAGCCAGGAGGGGTCGCAGCCCCAATCTTTCTTTTTTTCTTTTCTTTTACTGGGAGGCTCTCTTCCAGTTTTTAATACCAGCTGTGATTTACACTTCAGGAAAAAAGAAGCTCTTTGCCATAGGAAAAAGTATATTTGAAGATGCAGCAGTTTGTGGTTCCGATGGAGGGGCGCGAAGCCGTCTGCAGGCGCACCGCAACATGAAGTCACTATTAGCGATATCCACATTTTAGTAGGAAATTACATATTCCAAGGATTAGGCTGTAAACGCAATGTTACAATATCTCTGTGGAGACCAATGCTCTAGCGTGTGTGTCCGTCCGTGTGTGTCTGGAAAGCTCATCTTGATCCGCACAGACGGGGGCAGAGTCAGGGAGCTGACCTTGGCCCTTCAGTCACTTCACACTCCTCGGAGAGAGGGAACCTTGTGACCCCGATCTCACACGCCCCTGCTGTTTGTGTGCCCACAATGCATTCTCATGAGTGTGTGTGTGTGTGTGTGTGTGTGTGTGTGTGCGTTGCCATCTTGCTTTCAGGTGCATCTTTAGAGCATTTTATTGCCCTCTGAGCAGTAATTAGTGTAATTCGCACGTTGTAACGTCCCCTCGTAAAAAGAAAACGTTTTTTCGAAAGCGGCGTACACGGACGGGCGATAATGAAGCATTAAGCCCACGAGGCAGGCAAACTGTTTTTTTTACAGCCAGCCACAAGTTGCAAGTCGCCATTTCGCTGCACTTCCGTCGGTCCAATCGGCCGCTCGGAGCTACGGACTTGCATCTGTCCGCTTAATAGTTTAATTTTGAAGTATTTCACAGTCTCTGTCGGTTTCGAACGGAGAGCTTCTGTTTGCCATTATCTGAAGCATGAGGATGCACTTTTAATCAGCCAGGAGCTACAGCGTGCTTCTCTCGTGTGTGTGTGTGTGTGTGTGTGTGTGTGTGTGTGTGTGTGTGTGTGTGTGTGTGTGTGTGTGTGTGTGTGTGTGCGTGGCATCGTACACCCCCATCCCCTGCGTTCATACTGCGGTTGCTTCTGCTCATCCAGTCCTCATATGGCTCAACTTAAAGCACGTGACACAGTGATCTCACACTGAGCCAGCGGCCTGCGAGTCAGCGTGCGGTTTCTGTGTGTGTCGTGTTTATGTGTGGGAGTGTGTTTTTATAGAATCAGAGAGGTGAGAGATGGATGGAGGCAGATCAAGATGGGAGGCGGGGGGGGGGGGGGGGGGGGGAGGTGCGTCGCTGGAAAAAGAAAGGGAGGAAGAAAGGAAGAACAGCAGGAGCGTAGAATGACCGCGCCAACCTGGGGAAGTAAAATCAGAAAAGACCCATAAAATCGTTGAAGGAGGTAAAAAGCCTTGTTGTTGTGAAAACACGATCATCAACCACTCTCTCTCTCTCTCTCTCTGCGACCATATGTTTCAAATTATGGCCCATGATGAAATCCCTGAGCAATAAACAATAAAGTCAAACAACCAAACATTAATTCTTAATGTGGTTTACATATTTACTGTGAACTTGGGTGTTGGTGGGTGTGTGTTTGTATGTGTGTGTGTGTGTCGGGGGGGAGGGGGGTGACTTGTGTGTGACTTGTCTTTAGTCAAGCAAAAGTCAAACAAAGGGGAAAACTGTTCTTACTGTACCCGCAACAACAAGCGGCTCTTCTTTCCACTGAGGCGCGACCAGCCCCTTGGGTGTGAAGAACAGAGAGACTGACCTCTAGTGGTATTTCTGTGCACTGCAACGAATTTCGGGTCTGGAAACTGTTAACGGCCTCTAAGCATTCCCCTTCTCTCTCCTGCGTCTGCGTTCCTGTACTCTGTGCTGTGTGTCTCAGGGAGGAGTTCGACGAAGAGGGATTCTGCCAACCGTACAGAGGCATCGCCTGCGCACGCTTCATCGGGAACCGCAGCATCTTCGTCGATTCGCTGCAGATGCAGGGCGAGATCGAGACCCAGATCACAGGTGAGAGGGAGGCGTGGGTGGGTACAAACTGGTATTTTGCAGATTTTCTAAACGTGTTCTGTATAGTTTAGATTTTTCTGATGCATCACGCACGTGCGATTACTGCGCAGGAGGAACAAAACAGAACATCACATGTGGAGTTCAAAGGAAGTTCAGCAGGGTCACCACTGTGTGTGTGTGTGTGTGTGTGTGTGTGTGTGTGTGTGTGTGTGTGTGTGTGTGTGTGTGTGTGTGTGTGTGTGTGTGTGTGTGTGTGTGTGTGTGTGTGTGTGTGTGTGTGTGTGTGTGTGTGTGTGTGTGTGTGTGTGTGTGTGTGTGTGCGTGTGTGTGGCAGCGCACATGGCCCAACATGCTGCACTTCTCTCACACTGTTCTACACGTCTGCGTCTGTGCTCGCGTGTTTTTGTTTTGTGTGCTTGCATTGCAATATGTCCTGGGGGGTCAGTTTTGTGTGTATATGTTGTTAAATACATCCGTGCAGCTGTCAGCCCCAGTCCCAGTTTCTGGGACAACAGGGCCATGAACCCAGTCTCCACAACATCAAGGACAAGTGATAATTAAGATTTATGACTCATTTCACACGGCCAGAAAATTCAGAAGCCATCCACCATCTAAACTTTATCGTCACCTCTACTCATGTTTATTGTCATTTTATCCGAGCATCGTGTGCCGTCGAAGCGTCTGGACGATAGCCAAAACTTTATTCATCTACTTTTTAAATCGCTTGTCCTCTCCTCCAACCCCTCCCCCCCTCCGACAGATCGGCCTTCCTGGCAGTGTCAACCGCAGAAAAGCATATGTTTGCAATAAACGGCCAGAACGTCTATGAATCATGCGTTTAATGCTGCAGCTTTCGTTGTCAGTCCCCGTCTTTGATGTGTGTGGATGCTTAGTTAGTTGCAAATGTGAGCACGGGATGGTTAACTCATCTAGAAGCACGGAATCAACTAATATCTCAGATAAATCAGTCTTTTATCATTCAAACAACAATTAAAAATAGAAACTTGCTAAATTGCTGAATTTACAGATACACTTTTACCCTACACTATTTCAAAGACGTTGACGAAAGTGATCTTTGTCTGTTCTGATGCCACCTTGGCCTCCCTCGTTCCCAGCGGCCTTCACCATGATCGGGACGTCCAACCATTTGTCCGACCGCTGCTCCCAGTTTGCCATCCCCTCCCTCTGCCACTTCGCCTTCCCGACGTGCGACCGCAGCTCGGGGGCCGACAAGCCGCGGGACCTGTGCAAGGACGAGTGCGAGATCCTGGAGAACGACCTGTGCAAGACGGAGTACATCATCGCCCGCTCGAACCCCATAATCCTGAAGACACTGAAACTGCCCAACTGCGACGACCTGGCCGCCTCGGACAGTCCGGAGGCTGCCAACTGTCTGAGGATCGGCATCCCAATGGCCGAGCCCATCAACAAGAGTAAGACCCGTTCGCCGGCTCGTTACACGACTTTGTTTATTGCTTCTGCTTCTTAATACTGCTCATTATTAATGTGTGGGGAGTTGTATACCTGTGGCCTCTGTTGTAGTTGCTAAGAGGAGCAATTCTGGAAACATTTTAGTTTTTGGTGGGTCCAAGTATGATCTGATAGGAGAATAAAATGCATCGGCCAAGTATGATTAAACGTAGCACAAGAACAATTTTCAATTTGGGGATTTATCTCCTGTTTCTTCTCTCGAGGGGAATGATTTTAATAATTTAGCCTGTGAACCAGTAAACCTTTGGCAGATATGCGTGAACAAAAATGAGTCAAAGCGGTTAATCGAAGTTTCCTTCTTTTGTCTCACTTCCCAGATCACAAGTGTTACAACAGCAGCGGGGCCGACTACCGCGGGACGGTCAGCGTGACCAAGTCGGGCCGCCAGTGTCAGCCGTGGAACTCCCAGTACCCACACAGCCACACCTACCTGGCCCTCCGCTACCCGGAGTTGAACGGGGGACACTCGTACTGCCGCAACCCGGGGAACAAACACGAGGCCCCCTGGTGCTTCACTCTGGACGAGGGGGTCCGCATGGAGCTGTGCGACATACCCATCTGCGGTGAGGGGCCGGAGTGTGTTCACGTCTCCGTCACACGCGCAGGTGAAACAGAGTCGTGCAGCAATCGTTAGCTCTGACATTATTTCCTCTGTCTCTCCGCTCCGTCCCGTACCGTAGACCACAAGGACAAGTCTGGCGGCGGCAACATGGAGATCTTGTACATCCTGGTTCCCAGTGTGGCCATCCCGCTGGCCATCGCCCTGCTGTTCTTCTTCATCTGTGTGTGCCGCAACAACCAGAAGTCGCCCAGGCCTCCCGCGCCGCGCCAGCCCAAACCAGTGCGCGGGCAGAACGTGGAGATGTCCATGCTCAGCACCGCGTACAAGCCGAAGGTAGAGAGCAGCGCCGCCGCGGCACGTGACTCTTTCTGTGCCTTTTCTGAGCTCGTAGAATCATCGACCTGTATACGATGGACAAGGTACACCTCGGCTGCGCCTCAGACCGCTGTACCGCCGCGACAGGAAAAAGCTGGAGTGTAGAACATTCACACAGTGCGTGCGTGTGGAAATTCTCCGTCTCAGCCAAAGCCTCAGATCTCTATCGTCCGCAGGTCCAGGAGAGTTCAGCTCTGCAGCTCTTTCCCTTTGTTTATCTCTCCCCCACTGTGTCTGTTCCTCACAGTCCTCTCTCACCTAGTCCATCTTTCTTTCTTTTGTTGCTCTTCCCCTGTCTCTCCCCTCCATCCTTTCACCCCTCTCTATTTAATCCTTCCTCCTCCTCCTCCTTCCCCCCCTCCTCCTCCTTTCACAGAACTTCTTTGTAATGTAGATTATCGGCCCTCTGCTCTGCCAGTAAACACACAGCTCCCATTAGGATCTGGATCATATTTCTCCGAAGGCTGCACACTCGCATATCGTATCATGCCTGTTTATCTTTTTTTCCCCACATAATGTTGGTGGTGGGTGGGTGGGTGGAGGGCTGGTGGCGGTTATCCAGACAGCGCGACTGCTTGTGCAAAACCAGGGCTGACGCTCAAGGTAATGTGTATGATATTACCATCTGCAGCTGTAGAGAGGTCCCGCATAATGTCACAGAAGCATCAGAAGCCATTAATATCTCTGGTTTATTTTTCGTTTTTTGGGGGGAATGGTGAAAACAATAAATTTCACCGACCTAAAAACGGGAATCATTCCTGGCTGAGTTAAGATGACGACATTGAATCTGCGAAGAGTCGAGTTGACCTTACATCAAACCAGGTTTGCGAGAGTGACAGCCATGCAGTTATGGATTTAGATATTGTTCACAGATATCAGGCTGCATAACCATCCAAGCTTTGTTTTCCAGTTCATACATCTAGCTTGGTCCCTAGCTGTTATAACCTTTAAGACTTGTTATGGATTTAAGTGTAATTTCTACCTTTTTAAAGGGATTTGATGAGTGGTAAATTATGTATGATATTGCCAAGGTGAGTCTCCTTCTTCTCTTCGGGTTAGGCCGCTACCCAGCAGGCTTTGCTCCAGGGGTCACCCAGGGGCCACTGCCTGTGACAATCCATTTAGACACACATAAACACACACGCACACGCGCACAAACCTGCGGTGGTGTAAGGAGGATCTGAGGGTTTGGGTGTTGGGGGGGCGGTGGGGAAGAAGGGCTGAAACAAACCCATAACTTAAAACATCTGTCTCTCATAACATGAGCAGGGCGCACACTCCTCCCATACGCACAATCTAATACACAATCAGAAAAGCACACACACACACACACACACACACACACACACACACACACACACACACACACACACACACACACACACACTCACTCACTCACTCACTCACCACCCCCCTCAAAGCTCATAAAGGCGTGTGTGTGTGTGTGTGTGTGTGTGTGTGTGTGTGTGTGTGTGTGTGTGTGTGTGTGTGTGTGTGTGTGTGTGTGTGTGTGTGTGTGTGTGTGTGTGTGTGTGTGTGTGTGTGTGCTCACCAAGGAATTTCTTGAGTTCCTGGAATCTGAAAATCTTTGCCAACCTCTCCTCACCTTTTATCTTCTCCCAAGTACAGTCACATACTCACACACTCTCTCTCACACACACACACACACACACACACACACACACACACACACACTCACAAAATCCCCACTCCCTCTGTTTCTGAGATCACCTGCACAGCTCTTAGATATGAGAGTTTTGCTGGAGTCACCAAGGAAAAGCAATCAAACCCAAGAAGTTCTTTGTGCACATGTACATATTCAATGTTGGACATTAAGTTTCTTCAAATTGTGCACTTCTTTAAGCAAAAACAAACGAACAGAAGCTCACGTTTTAAATATCTACGCTGGTTTTGGATCTGTAGCATTGTGGTTTCAAAAAACCGCCCAGCAAAAGATGTAAATCTGTAAGAGTAGGTTATATATATATAGATCGTTTGACTTTTAAAGTAATTTTCTTTAAATAAAAAACTGTCACTTTATTTTATTTTTTTTAGCAAATATTACTGCTCATGTTCAATGTAATGAATGAAATCAGTGCAACATGAGATGTTTGGTTAATAGTCAACAAGACAGTGGAGTTGAAAATATATCACCAGATATCATTTTTTAACTCGGGCATATGTCTTTCCTCACAATGCAAATCCTCATTGTTTACATGAAATCTTCGCCCACTGGAACTCATTGCTCGCCCTGCTTGAAACCCCACAGCTTAAGATTTAGCTCTACAAATAAACCTGACGGGCACGAAAGACTGAGAAAAAAGCCAGTGCCAAAGCTCTCGCTGTTATTTCTGCAGCTGATTCTACAGTTTTACTGGCAAAAGGGTTAATTGCTCCGTCCCGAATGCTGCTTACATGTCGAATAAATTACATCTTTAATCTGCCAGATTTTCGCCTTTTTCCCACATTGCTTTCCAAAGGCTTACGGGGAGTCATTAGGGCCTTGACGTGATGGACTGAGTCTGACCGGGACAGTTACTGCGTCAACTCTCCAGAATATTTATTATTTCGTTCACACACTGACACGCTCAAACACACATTTGCTGTTGCATCAGGCCAGTTCGCCTGCAACGAATTAAGAAGCAGCGATTGTTAACCTCACGCCGACATTTTCACTTTTCAACAAGTGAGTGATGATGGTGAGGAAAGAGCATTTGCCCGACAAAGTAAATAATGGTGTAATTGTTTCTGTCACATCACTCCTGAGCTCAATTCTCCCCCCTTTTTTTCCTTTCCCCCTCTCTTCCCTGTCTCTCTCGGCAGAGCAAGGCCAAAGAGCTCCCGTTGTCGGCCGTGCGCTTCATGGAGGAGCTCGGAGGGTGCACCCTGGGGAAGATCTACAAGGGTCACCTGTATCTACCCGGCATGGACCAGGCACAGCTTGTGGCCATAAAGACCCTGAAGGATCTCTCCAGTACCCAGCAGTGGGGCGACTTCCAGCAGGTGCAGAATAAAATGCGTCCACGGAAAAGCTTTAATTCACTTGACCAATTTTGCATACTTTCAAAGAAATACTTAAAGGGGCGGTAGGCGATTCTAAAGCAATACACGTTTTGCAGAAATCTGTGAATATTTCCTCACCGTCCGTAAGCTGTCGCCTTTTTGTTTTCGATTTACTTTTTGTTTTTTTATTATCGAAAACAAAAAAATGCTGCGGCCCGCACCACGCAACACTTGAAGAGCAGTTTGTGAACAGTTTGGCCTAGTGGTCAGTGCGTCGGACTCCCGTACCGGCCCATCCAGAGCAGTAAATTCGCAACAATAACTGAGAGAGACAAAAAGCTTTCTCCTCAATTGCGTACTGCCCCTTTAAGTGTCTATTGAATACATCCATCTATAAAAGAGATGGGATACCTTAAGTAGCTTAGAAAGGAAGAAAATAGTAACCTTTAAAGCAACTCTTAATAAGAATACATTGCTTTTAACTGGTAAATGTGTGTGAATTGGTAAAAGGAAATGTGAGTCTAAAACGCTGCTGTTTGTACAAGACAACTTTCCCTTTGGAAAAGTTCAGTCTCCCACACGAGCCTCGGGGAGCATGACTTGTTATATTTCCACGGAAGGATGTACCAGAGACTGTATGTGGCAAGAAAAATAATCACTGAACAGTCGATTGAATTTGCTTGAACTAGTTCCGAAAATAAACTGTGACTCCGGGCAGGTTGTCCAGAAACATTCAGAGATTGTGAAGGAGGATTGAAATAAATCACTTGGGTAAATTATGATCCTCCCTTTTCCATTTGCAGCGGGGCGAGGCAGAGGTCTGACATTTAAAGTGACATCTAAACCCAAAATCTGATTTTTGGGTCTGAAGCAATCGCCCACCGTAGTGCAAATAGATCCATTATGAAGCAAACTTCTCTCTGCCATCTTTAAAAGCCACATTGCTTCAGACCCCATAGATAAATGCAGATGGAGTATCACTTCAAAGAGCCTCTCCAACTTTCTTCCCCTACTAATCTTTGTTGGGCCGTCTTCCTTCTTTTTACTGAAAACATGACTTATCCGGTTTCCCAACACAGGAGGCGGCAGTGCTGACGGAGCTGCAACACCCAAATGTGGTGTGCCTGCTGGGCGTGGTGACGCAGGAGCAGCCCGTCTGCATGCTGTTCGAGTTCCTCCCTCAAGGGGACCTGCACGAGTTCCTCATCATGCGCTCGCCGCACTCCGACGTGGGCTGCAGCAGCGACGAGGACGGCACGGTGAAATCCAGCCTGGACCACGGAGACTTCCTGCATATGTCCATACAGGTGGGCTGTCAGAGAACTTAGTGCGCCGCTTTCACGCCCGGCGGTTTTTTAAGCATCTGATTCAACAGGCTCGCCTTGATTTCTCGCGGGCTAAATATCTAGACGAAATTGGTGACTCACAGCCAATCAGAGCGCAGGAATGTGAGCAGGATGAAACTGAAGAGCGGGAGGGTCATTTTTGACAAATTTTAATGGCCAGTTTTGCAGCAATACGATTGTCTGTGTGTGGAGAGTTGTGTATCTGTCTCTTGGTGTGCGTAATCACATTTACCATTGTGTTAAGGATTCTGAAAATGTGAACAGGAATCTGCAAATCTGCTGCAAGGGGAGGTCAGACAATGACGTACTGTACAGCTACAGAAGCTTTTGGGTTTTTCCCAGTCACGTTTACATCCATATACATACATCCAGTCATGTGTTGTGAACTGCACGGCGATCTGACAACTTTGAAACTTGTGTAGTCTGAACTTGGCCTAAGTTGAGTGCATCTTGTCCAATTTGATCATCTAAAATTAACAACTTGCTCCTTTCAATGCGTAGTTTACATCTAACAAATCCCTAAATTGTCGTTGTTTTGTTCAAACGAATGTGGTGCAGGTGGCTGCTGGGATGGAGTACTTGGCCAGTCACTTCTACATCCATAAAGACCTCGCCGCCCGGAACGTCCTGGTGGGCGAGCAGCTCCACGTCAAGATCTCCGACCTGGGCCTCTCGCGAGAGATCTACTCCTCCGACTACTTCTGCATCCAGCCCAAAATGCTGCTGCCCATCCGCTGGATGTCCCCCGAGGCCATGACCTACGGCAAGTTCACCAGCGACTCGGACATCTGGTCCTTCGGAGTCGTGCTGTGGGAGATCTTCAGCTACGGCCTGCAGCCCTACTACGGCTTCTCCAACCAGGAAGTGATGGAGATGGTGAGAAAGAGACAGCTGCTGCCCTGCCCCGAGGACTGCCCGCCAAGGTGGGTTCATGTTGTTGTATCTTCCGTGTTGTGAGTGGTACGGCAACACCTTCTTAACCTTCAGTTCCATATTCACAGCGCTAAGATTTTTCTTGAGGAGGCATTATTCCCTTTGAGTAGACACAAAGTTATAGTCGAGATAAAGGCACGGAGGGAGAGAGAGTGTGTTATGACATAATCAAACAGTAACAGGTAAACAATACTCACTAGGCCACCAGATGCCCAACATTCAGAGGTTTAGAGCCTTGTGTGATTTTGAGATTATAATGCTCAAGAATACCGTGATATTGATTTTCAAATGTGTACTTGTTCTCACCTCTAAAAACAAACACCGTGCACAAAAAAGTTTTATAGAATTCATCGCAATGTATCGTGTAATATTTAAGTATTTGTTCACAATATTCTAATTCATAACAAAACAATTATTTTGGGTCTTTATTGAGATTTTATGTTTTAAAACTAGCTTCAAAATGGTTTGGTGGGAGAGGTTCCTGGACTCAAATTAGGGGTTTTGGGGGGGTGCTCTCTTCTGTTAGAGCTTTAATAAAATATTATTTTAAGAGAGTGGAGTTTTCTTGGATTTTAATTCAAAGTACTTAAAATCATTTTGTTTTGTTGTCTGATTCTTTTACCCCTCAGGTTCTATGGCTTGATGACCGAGTGTTGGCAGGAGGGACCAGGACGTAGGCCGAGGTTCAAGGACATCCACACCCGCCTGAGGGCCTGGGAGGGGCTGTCGTCCCACGCCAGTTCCAGCACTCCCTCTGGCGGCGGAGGCAACGCCACCACCCAGACCACCTCGCTCAGTGCCAGCCCCGTCAGCAACCTCAGCAACCCCCGGTACGCCGCCGCTGCCGCCGTCGCCGCCGCGGGATACCTCTACCCGCCCCAGGCCATGACCTCGCCAGGCCAGATGGGTCCCATGACGGCCTGGGCGCCCATGGCCGTGTCCCAGACCCACCAGCGCTTTATCCCCGTCAACGGATACCCCATCCCCACGGGATACGCAGCTTTTCCTGCCCACTTCGCTCCCCCTGCTCCGCCCGCCCGGGTAATCCAGCATCACCTGCCTCCTCCGAAGAGCCGCTCCCCCAGCAGCGCGAGCGGCTCCACCAGCACGGGCCACGTCAGCGGCGTGCCCTCCACCACGGGCTCCAACCACGACGCCAACGCGCCGCTGCTCTCCCACTGCATCATGCCGGGCGGCGGCGGGGCGGCTCAGATGTACGGACACATTTCTCAGAAGGGGGTGGGACAGCTGGACCACGGATCGCAAACGTCGGCGCTGCTCAACGCAGATTCTGACGTGCTCATGTACAACGACTCGGTCATCACCGCAGACCTGTAGATAGACAGACAGGACACTCGCCTGATATTATAGCGCTCCTCTGGTCACGCAGGGACCGAACGGAACCAGGTCTGGAAGCACGTGTGGGCGTGCGAGAGACACAGCCGCAGCTACACAAGTATATACACAGCTGTTTGACTTTTCAACGCCTTACTGTTTAAAGCAAGTGTACTCCACCACCACGGTTTGAAAACGTTATTATTTTAACCTCTGTGTAAATACGGTACATACGTCCCGAATGGACGGAATACAAAGATATATATTCCAAAGAACGTTTTATCATGGAAAACACTTTAACGGTGAAAGAGTAGCAAGTCCATCCTGTGTCAACTCAAAGGACCGTTTCCTGCGGGACGTCAAGGAGACACTGACGTGACCCATCATCGTGACCTTCAGGTCCCCTCGCAGCTGCGGTGCGACTTGCCCGCTTCTGGACATCGGAATGGACAAAAGTGTGCTGTACATTAAAGCTTGTACAGGAAAAGACAATTGAGCAAGAATGGACGGCAGCCTGATCAAACCCAGAGGTGTGGTGGACAGAGGACCAGCACCGAACCCCCCCCCCCCCCAACAAACACAGCCGTCCTGGAGCTGGACCCTGGCGCTAAACTTTTTGCAGCATTTTACACGCCTGTTACACGGGAGCTCTCCAATCGAAGCGGCAGAATCTGAAACAATGGTCATTGTTCGAGCGCACTCCTTTCAGAGGTGACAACCGAATGTTTTTGTGCAAACTCAAACATGACTGTCTGAGACTTCGCCAACTCGGACGCAGGCCTCTTTGCCTTCTTCAAACCTCAGTGTACTGCAATCTGCCCAGGCTGAGGAACAAGGTTTTGTGCGTGTGTGTGTGTGTGTGTGTGTGTGTGTGTGTGTGTAGTTTCTTTTTTATTTTGGTGTGTGTGTGTGTGTGTGTGTGTGTGGATTGAACAGTAAACGCTGCATCAGCCGTCCATTCTCCCGTCCTTCCTCGCTATTCGTCTCTGTGCTCGCGTCATCATTTGTCCGTCTGCTTATCTCGCCGTCTCTATCTTCCAAGCCCCCGGCAAACATGGCGTCCGACTTCAAAGCTGGCAGCAGAGAACCGCCTCCACGTCTACACATCGAAAAAAATCTCACACCGCTCGTATCCTCATGTCCTCGACAGGCACCCCCACAGCCAAACTGGACCGCTCTCACTGGCAAACACTCTCAATCCACCACACGAGGGCCGGGGTCAGTTTTACCGTTCAACAACTGACTGCTGACATTTCGTCACGCGCGTAAAGAATTTTAATGTACATTGGATTTTTTTTTTTTGATATTTTGGAGATTTTAGGAGGGGTTTTTTTTGTTTTTAGTTTTTTCATTGTCTAAATTTTGAAGGAGTTTACAGATTTTATTCACAGGGCTTTGTCTTTATATCTCTGTCCTCTACTTTCCTTGTTTTTTATGGCGTCTGTATTGTGTAAAAAAAATAAAAACCATTCGAGACATGGAGGAATGAAAGTACACAAAACGGGGAGGATAAAAATACATAAAACTCATAACAGGTAGTGCTGTAATTAAGGAAAAAGACGGGGACAGATTGTGCAGAGAGGTGTGTGTGTGTATGTTCTTATCAGGTTCTTATCTGGTTCTGTATCAGTATGGTTTGGATGCATTTACCCGTGTAATTCCTTAATGATATGAAGTTGTGTGCGTGTGTGTGTGTGTGTGTGTGTGCGTGAGCGTTCGTGCGTGCGTGCGTGTGTGTGTGAGTGTGAGTGTGTGTATGTGTGTGTGTTAACGACTAACTCTCAGTCCTGTGATCACGTGATGCTGTCATGACGATGGTTGATTAGATGGCTAATGGCTAAATATGATGCTCTTGTCATTGATAGAATCAGCTGTAGTAATGGAACAGTTTGTAATGTCAGCCCTGAGGAATCCCACAGTATCTGTGTTAGGAGACAATCATTGGTTTTCGGTCATTCGAAAGAAAAAAAGTAAAGTTTAACCGCACGTGTTGCACTCCTGTTGTTTACAGATCTTTGTGTCACCAATCATCAGCGACAGTTGTTAATCAAGCACATACTTTGCACGCGACACGAGGATATTCCGAAGCCCAGTTGAATCAGCCTAACACAGTGCATTGTGGTCTTTGGGAAGATGTTCGCCACGCGTCGATGAACACGACTGTAATCTATTCACTTCAGTATTCAGTCTGAGGTCACAGCAAGAAAAACAGCAGCTGCTCATACTCGACGGAAGCGTTGAAATCAAAATATATTCCATCCACCTCAGTCAGGCTACACGGCTCATCCCTGCAGGGGTTGCGGTCAGGCCGGAGCTCGACCCAGGCAACGTTGGGTGAGAGGGGGAACGGGGGCCACACCCCTGTACCGGTCGCCAGCGTATCTCAGGGCGAGCCTCAGTCAACCCCCGAGATAATTTATTCAACCCAAATCTCTTCAACTTAGAAGCTGATCGTCTGCCTTGAGCGGCATGAGACGGAGGAGACTTTGCTTCCGCCTTCGGGTGACGAGACTTGTTCCCCGTGTCGCAATCCAGTCCAAAAATGATTTTCCATCAAGTTTTCATTCCGTTGCTGTCTCACGTCTCTGTCCTGTGTCCATCGTTTCCCTACCCTGAAGCAGATCGAGCTACCTAGGCATCTGAGTTCAGACACGTGACCTTCTAAACGTCAAGGACGCACGTGTGCTGCTCTGACAGTGCGAAAACCACTTGTACACAAGACTGTGAATCGTAATCAAGTCTAGGTACGTTTGTATTTGGCAAAAAGCGAATCATTTTTGTACTTTCTTTTACTCTAGATCCTTTTTTTTTTCTTTTTCTTTTTTTTCAAAAAACAACCTAAAAACATACTTTTAGAATTTAACAACGGTGTGCCCATCAGAAGGTTTACGTTCTTCTCCTTTTGACCGAGAGAGGCCTTTGTCTTTGTATCATGTCTGAACATTTTTGCACAGATGTTTTGTATTGCAAAATCATGTATTAAATGATGTTGTTTGGTTAAGCTTGCCGTCAGTGATGTGATCATTACTTTATAGATATCCACAGAGTTGTAATGGCAGTGGGAATCCACCAGGTGACACCAAATCACCTTCACCGTGATTTCTTTCGATTTCTTTTTTTCATTGAAATTCTTTGCCTCATCGTCTCAGTGACCGTCGCCGGCCAGGTGGTGGCGCCCTTCAGCTGTGTGTGTGTGTGTGTGTGTGTTTGTGTACGTGTGTGTACATGTGTGTGTATGTGTATGTGTGTACGTGTGTGTGTGTGTGTGTGAGAGTGTGTGTTTGTGTGTGTGTGAGTGTGTGTGTGCGTGTGTGTGTGTTTGAAAACAGCTGGAAATAATATTAGTGCAGCTAGAATTTGGCCAAAGATGGAAAGGTGACTCAAAGTATAGTGTAGCTCTGTGCTTGCTTGTGTGTGTGTATTTTCTCTCTCATTTCCTGCTCAAAGTCACATTTTGCACTTTGAATGAGCCATGTGGCATGTGTGTGTGTGTGTGTGTGTGTGTGTGTGTGTGTGTGTGTGTGTGTGTGTGTGTGTCACTGTGTGTGTGTGTGTGTGTGTGTGTGTGTGTGTGTGAGAGAGAGAGAGAGTAGAGCCACGGCTACGTCCACACTCATACATTTCCGTTACCAGTGCTGCATACACACCGTATATGTGTGTGCATATAAACATAACAGGAATCTATATCACTGCACACACCATACATATAAATATTGTTATTTAATTTTGGTTGATCTAAATACAGTTTTTTTTATAAACCATTACATTACTCCTTTATATACAGCTGGATACCAACCTAAGGGTTGGCCCCCTCCTCAGGGGTCACCAGATAAATCTGAGGGGTCATAAGATTATGGTAGGAAATGCTAAAGAATGGTCTGCAAAAATGTTGTATTCTGTTCTTTTACAAACTTTCCTTTTTCAAGACACTACATTTCTGAAAGAAGTCGCAAGGCAAAAAATACATCTGTAATGATGCATTTTTACTTTACAAGATTATCATATGTGTTTTATATAAAATCCCAATCTGAAATGTAACCAGTAAATGTATTTAGTAATACGTGAGTAATACGTGCAAAAATGACTGGTGGAGTAGAGGCATAAAGTAGGATAAAACAGTGTAGTACAGTATAGTTACGCCCAATCACTGCTAAATGAACATAAACATCCCACTCTCTGAATCTGAATGATAGCTGCAGTGGGAATGGGTGTGTCCTGCCCCAATACTAAAAATCCCCTTTCGGTTCAAAGCCAGAACCTTCCTGCGACCTGACCCGTGTCCCCTAGGAAGACCGCTCCCTTCCCACCAATGAGCAGGCGAGACCCCCGGGGCCGCTCAGGCTGATGTCCCGTAATGGGCGTCGAAAGTAGAGAAGAATGAACGTCTTTGGCTTAAAGCTGGAGAGATTGATGAATGAAGGAGATGGACTCAGGTAGAGCGGAGTGAACGGCTGAGAGGGATAATGTGTATCTTCTGAGCACAGCAGACAGTGAAGGGATCACTGGGTTTAAACGAGTGTCCGCTCTGTAATCACGTGTTCGTGGGCACAACATGTAAACGGAAAGACATTGTTAGACGTTGGACAAATACACGGCATGATTATGTTCAGCTTTTCTTATTGCACGTGTCCTGCAGGTCATACAAATGCGTTGGATGCATTTCTTTATAAAACATTTGCAAAGCAGAGTTAAAAAAATATATATATATATATATATATATATATATATTTAACATGTATGTACATCCCAGTGTCTTCACTCACATCCTTCTTCTTATCCTTTTATCTGTAACGTTCACACATGTCTACGTGTGTGTGTGTGTGTGCGTGTGTGTGTGTGTGTGTGTGTGTGCACAACATTCAAACAAGTCAGGGACACTCACAAAAACTCTGCAGGATACCTTTGTGTGGTCTTACTTTCCAACTGTGACCACGCCCAGCTGGGACGTTGAGCGTGAATCGGGGCGTTCGAGAGACTTTAATGGGATTGAGAAGTAGAAAATTGCGGTTGATTAGTTGATCAACAGAAATTGTAACCGCAATTAAATCAACCACTTAGCTGATTTATCGAAGACACGCGCCAAACATTTGCCCCGTTGTTGTGACTTAAATATCATTTTGGTATATGGTCAATTTGAAGACGTCAGCTTTGGCTCTGGGGAATGAATTTTGATGGGCAATCTTCAATGTTTTCTCATAACAGATTTGCAAATATAAATCACCTCATCACATTGCATGAAGTGGGAGAGTCACGTGCCGTGGCCAGATGCTCCCGGCCGTGGCGAGCGTGAAGGCTTCCGCTTTGACGATACAGTGACCGAGGACCTGGGCAGCGGGGACGTGGTGAGGGAGTGGGAAGAAGGGAGAAGGGTTGGGATTCAGTTTCACCGTCCGCTCACTTCTGTCATGATGCCGCTGCAAGCCTCCAACAAGCCCCCGATTGTTGGGGAACACAAGCTGTTTTTGTTAAGGGGCTGACAGGAGCTTGACCTCCGCTGTCCGTGCTGCCAGACACTGACCTCGGAGAGGGGAAGTGGAGTGAAGCCTTTGAACGCTGTCAAGTGAACTTATCAGTGCCTGGCTCAGATTCCCCCCGGGGGCCTTGACAGAGGTAAGACAGGTCATGTGGACTCTACAGTCTGGTTCATGCCAATTACTTTCTAGAGGCGCATCTTACGACTGCAACCTGTCGGTGTCTTTAGAGTTTATTCAAAGTATTACGACTTATGTATTAATATGAAACTGACCTACGATGTTCACCACCTTGGTTTGATCCACGAGCATTTGCTAGAAAGGTCCACGGTGCTGATGCTCAACGTGCTGATGTTTGGCAGCTGTAACCATGTTCGCCATCGTAGTTTTGGCTTGTTAGATTTGCTCAACGAGCACAACGGCTGATTCTGACCGACAAAGCACTTTGACTCGATGGTGGCGCCAGAGGAAGAGTTAACGGGTCACTGAAGTCGTTAAAATTCATGGTAAAAAGGAAACCAAATATCACTGCAACACATCCAGATGTTCGATGTCAACCTCATGAAATCCACGGGAGAATGGTGGCAATCCTTCTTAATATTCTTCTCTGTCTCCTGACTGATAGCCCCCCCCCCCCCCCCCCCCCCCCACACACACACATTTTTTATTATTTTTTGTATTATTATTATTATTTATTTTTATTATTATGATGATTATTATAGTTTGGTTATTCCTTCCTGTAATATCTAAAAAAAAAAAAGAAAAGTCAGAAATTATGACATTTGTTTTGACTCACTGTCAAGTTGTCATTTCTTTGTATCCACTGTGCCATATTTTCAACAAAAAATATTGAAAGTAAAATCCACGGGAGAATAATGGCATTATGTCATCTAATCTGAAGAGCAGAACTTTAAAGGAAACATTATTAAATCCTCATCTCGTCGTGGTTCAACAACGGGGGCCGGGACCAAGTGGCTCCGCAGGAAAGCTTCATCTGAATTTCAGGGCCCCGAAACAGCTATTCAATCACCGTCACTTCGTATCCGGTTCCACCAGACTTATCAGTACTAGCTACTCATTAGTCGCCCTTTTGGCATCAGGAGCTTTTCATCAATCACAGCTCTTGACCCGTCCTAGCACAGGAAACAACATGGTGTCAGTAGTTTGTGTGAGTGTGGGGGTTGCTGGGAAGTCCACGGGGTCATCGGGGTGTCAGTGTTTCGACGCAGAAGGTGCTCCAAGATACTTTTTTACTTCTACTTCACTCAAATTCAAAAGGGAAATGCCTGTTTATTCTACTTCTCTTCATCTGGCAGCAGTTCACCTGGGAACAGCTCATGCACCATATCTCCACAATGACAACTTTTCATGCGAATAACTAAAGACTGCCTCCTTTTAAGTGGATGACGGTTTTTTTGTGACATTATCTGTAGAGCAGCTTTGACGAGGAAGGAGGGACGGAGTAAGAGACTTAACCCTCAATCCGTAGAGAAACCCTGAGCCGAGCCGAGAGCAGAAAAAGAAAAAACCCAGAATTATCTCCGATTTTCTCGGGGTATTCATTGTTTAATTATGTAAAACACGTGTGGAAAGACCTGGGGAATTTTTCTAGGAATCATTCATCGCATCTGTATTTACAGTAGGTGCCGCGAGGTTAACGTGCAACATAAATATTATCACCATTCCCATACAACCTGTAACAGCCTGTGACTAACAGGCGCGGGGCTCCACTTTCATGTGGCTTTGCTGTTGGTCTAGTAATCAAATAACGTCAAAAGTGACGTATTCAAAATGATATATGAGACTGATGACAAATGCAGTGCTACTGACCTGTTAATGTAACTCGATCACTTGACGATCCTTTGTTATTGTGAACAATATGTGGACATGGTGTGCCGGGAAAGTTTGGGAAAAGTTCAGACAGCTTCTTTCAATTTATAGCGGGTACGGTTAACCTTCCAAATGACCTGAGAAAATGAGTTCAATTATCTCAGATTTAAATATTTTTTTCCCATCCCATGTCAAAGTTGTTTATAGTGTTGGTTTTGCCTTTTGTTTTTTTCCAGACTGCCCCATAGAGGAGATACATGGACACAGTGTCACTTTTAAAAATCAAAAGCAAAATGTAAATAAGTACGTGGACAGCCACACCTGTTGCCCAGTTTCCGAAATCAAATCCTTGGACCAACAATGGAATACACCCCAATCAGGTGTAGAACCAGTCATAGTAACGAATCCCCAAACTTTCGGTTCGCAACATTATCCCCGCTGACGTGCTAAAAGCGCGGCCTTGTCCTGGCTGCGTCTTTGACAGCTGAGACTCATTGTTCGGGTCGAATGCATTCAGCTGTTTTAAACATTAACAGTCCCCCTCATTGTCCCACTGATACTCATACGGCTGCAGAGTCAGAAAGCCGGGGGGGGGGGGGGGGGGACAATGGGGCGAAAGGTGGATCCACATTCCTCCTCTCTATTCATGCCTCACAGGTCTGAGATCACATGACCCCTCTCAAAACATGGCTAGTGTGCCGTGATGACATATTTCTCTCTGATACAGTGAAGTTGCGGATAAACAGTTCTGGGATTAAGGATATGACTCCTACAGTGAGTACCTCCCCCGTACGTGGTGCATGTACACAAAGAGAGATGTGTGCATGTATTTCTCCACAGGATTCCTTATCACAAACATCCGTGCACATCCACGACAATGTGCATAAACTGCAGTTCAGGCCTGTATCATTCGACAGAGGGATGAGAGGAAATAAGAACAAAAAAAATAAGTAAATATTATTACAGGTGTTTTCTAACTTCTTGTTCTACAGACAAAGGGATTGATTTTAAAATAATATATAAAGAGTAGATTTATCGATAATGAAAATAATCATTAGTTGCAGTGTGAGGGAGCAAGCAGTTAGACACAAGGAGTCACAGGTAAGTTTAAAAAAGAATGGGTTTTATTTACCCCAAACAGAAGCAAATCAAACATAAAAGTTAATAAAAGCTTAAAACCCTCTCAACCCCTTTTTCCTATTTTTGGTCCGTCGCATCACCTGTAATAATGCTTGTCAAACCTCAACCCTGTAATGAACAGTCAAGTTATATAAATCTATTTTTTCAGGACAACCTAAGCCATCAGAATATGTATGCTACAGTGATATCACATGAATGTATAAATAGTTATATGACCATAAAGACAAAAGAAAAAACAAAATGGAAATTGAATCTCACAGATAAGGGAAAACAATTCAAAACATTCTAACTAATGCAAATCCAAAGTTATGCACATTTTCATCAAATAAGTCCTTTGATTTTTCAACCCAAAAAGTCACTTGTGCCAAGTTCCGCAAAGCAGTTCCTGTCTGTAATAACACAGGCGAGTGTCATTAGTACATGTAGTAGTAGCGGGAGTAAACACGAGGAGTGAAAGGACCTGTTTTCAGTGTAAAAGCTATGTTTTTTTTGACCAGTCGTCAACACGGCGTCTGATTGGTACAAGTCTGTAACAAAGCCTCTGATTGGTCAAAGTGTATCCAAGATGGACGGCTAGAAGTCCGCTAACAACAACAGCAGCATTTTACATCTTGAAAAACGGGATAAAAAATGATCATAAAAGTCATTCAATGTTGGATTTATCATCATGGACATGTTGTACAAAGTCTCCGAAAAGACACTGAAGTTCCAGGCCGCACTACAAATCTTCTGAAAGGTCCATAACAACCGACATTCCAAAGAAACAAACTAAGGGAACATGTATACTGGCTGATCAGACCAGGTTTTGACACACAGGGGAAACTTAACAACCAAACATTTTACTAATTAAACTACAAGCATTAATCAAAACAAAATCCTTACTCAAAGAAAAATGTCAACTTATTTAAACATTAATCAAAACAAAAATACTTAATATTATGTAAATCAAGAAACAACAAGCATATACAACAAAGAACAAAGCTCCCCCCGTGCCATGGAGAGGAGTGGTAGGGTCCAGTTTGGCCACCTCCCCTATATAAGAGCTCTTGCTCCAGGTGTCACCCCTTTGCCCAGCGGACAGCAGGGAACCATCCCAGGAGTGTGGGACCTCAGACACTGGTGAGCTCAAAGAAAGAAAAGTTTAGAAAGAAACAGACTGCACAAAAGTGACTTAACGTGCGCGCTACAAAAAGATACCTTGGCACTGTTGAACAAAAATAAATAAAGTATGTGTATGTGAAACGAAACCCCATGTGTCCTGTAAATGATTTGTACTAGACTAAATGTTTGAAACAAAAAGCATGTTTGTATGTCTCCAAGAAATTATATGAATTGACTTAAGACAAAATAACTGCCTTAAGCAAAAGAAAATAAAGTTTTAAGATGTCTGCGTGGCACATGGCTGTGGCCATAACATGCAGCTCTGGAGGAAATCTTATCCTATCAAAACAAACATAGTCATAGAATATATGATTTGGTCGCTTAAAATGTACACTCAGACAATAATATGAAAAATATAAACATTAATGAACAATGTCATTAGTGAAAAAGAGTCCACAGTCACATCAAAGTGGCGGATAGACCAATTTTGCATAGCCATGTGGCTGGTGTGGCTAAAACAATGTAATGTACTTATGTCATTTACACGCAAAGAGAGCTTTTTGGACTTTTTGTGTATCATTCAGCATCAGTAAAGAATTAGCATGACCCCATTAAATATGTGACACGTGTTGCTCGATTGCAGAGTAATGTAATTATTCTCTAGGGTCTCGTGTAGGTCGATATAAAATGTGTACATGAAGCGGTTTTCTCAGCCATTACTTATGTTTATTCACTGAAGAAGGTGGAAACGTCGGGTTTCGCTTCAGCCTCTCTTGGATATTCTGGTGTACATTGTTTCAACACGTTTTCTTTTTTATTGATAGACAGGCGTATGTATTCAGATAAACTCCTTTATCCTTCTGCTTTTACTCCCTCCCCTCTTCACCCTCCCCTCCCTTATCCTCTCCCCTTCTCTCAGTCTCTTACCCCTTCACTTCTTCCCCATTCTCCCTTTTCCTCGCTCTCCTCCCACTCCACTCAGGCTCTCTATCTAATAATCCATCCATCTTTGTGCTGGAATGGAGGTCTAATGCTTTCCATCTGTGTGTGTTGCTGGTGGGGCTCCAAGGGCAAGGCCTGCCACTCTTTATTCACTCCCCCCTCTCCACTTCAACTCCTTTCCAACAAAACCCCGAGTCTGGTTCCACTCAGCTCTAAAGTCTGAAATCTCTCTCCACAATGGGGCCCCTGCTGGCCTCGGGCGGCAGAGGGTGGTCAGTCGGGCCCCTGAATCTGGGCACTGGAGATTCTGGGTCATGGTAAAAATGAATGAATGACCCAATTAATTGCATACCTTAGGTTTTCCCAAGCCAGAATAGATTACGAGATATCAGATATTTCAAATAGAAGCAACATTACTCTTATTGATTGATCAAATAAAGGCGGAATAACAGTGTGCACTAAGTTCCGCTAGGAGTCATTTAGGGTTTTTTAAACATTTTATATTAAATGTCCATACACTAAAAAATGGTGTTACGGATTAAATAATCAATTATTTAATCAAAAGAGTGGATTATTGTTAGTAACATCAATCATCTTCAGTATGTAGTCTACATGGATGAAGGTGTTTGATTGCCATTGTTTGTTTAAGGTGTATTCATTTAGTTTGAATAGTTTAATTTATTCTTTCTTAGTTTCTATATTCTTAGTTTAATTTGATTTAATTTAATTTTTTTAATTTTAAATTTTTTCAATTCCTGAGTAATTCTATGTGACTCAGGTAGCCTGTAAGCTTATTGACAATGACTAATTGGAAAAGGGGTGGGATTGTATAAGGGTGTACTTTTTCCCACTCCTTTTCGGACATCTTTTCTGTTTAAATTATTATTTTTTTATTACCTTTCTGTTTCCTTTTACATGTGCGAAATAAATACTCAATCAAACATGCGATGACATGGAAACATAAAAAAACATTTAACGTAATAAGCCATCTGTTTTAACATCTGTTAGTTGCATGCTTTTTTATTCTCTCTTCCTTTGTTGCAAAATCCTCATGAATCTGCTCATGCTGTGCAATAAAAAGATGTGATTATAATACAGACGTGAGGCGTGTGGATTATGGCAGTGGTGTTGATGTTTAAAGAAAGACTAATTGTACAATGGGCAGCCTGAACTCTGCAGGCGTTTACAGTATAATATGTAACCTCATGTTGTTCGTCTGATCAGGACATTTTGATCCCACTTTGTGAACATGATATGAACTTACCTTAGGGTAGGAGAAAGTAGAAGCAAGATTTCAGACTGTGATAATAATGAAACTACAGCTGGCCTCCAACATTAGCCTCTTTTTTTCATTTTAGAAAAAAAAGTTATCCATTTTACCTAATTAATGGAAGAAATGGTTTGAGGGAGACTTTGCTTTTGTACGTCTGCCAGTGAGACGTCCGTCTGTGTTCCCTGAGAAATGCTTCTCACTTTTATCTTCCCCTTCTTGCATCTTCTCGACTAAAGGGCCTTTTTTGGAAAAGTCCTGATGTGGATGAAAAGCAGCGATTGAGTTGTACACATTAGGGCTCAAGGTGTCTCTCACCTGGTCTGTGGGAAAATCACGGTTGAGATCAAATGTGTAATTATGGTCTCTCTCTCCTGTTTCCGCCCGTAAAGGCATAAATACATGTCGTCTTTGCAGTATTAAAGAGGAGGACTGGTCTGCGTAGGCCTATTCTGAAACTAAAGATTTGACATTCTACACATACACTTACTTGCTCTCTTGCTTAGAGTTAGATGAGAAGATTGATGCCCAAATGTCTGTACGCTGTGAATGAAGCTACCATCAATAGAGGGTTAGCTTAGCTTAGCATAACATAACTTGATGAAATGAAAGACTGGAGTGCTTCAGCAAATGAGTACTACCCCAAAGCACAGGCGTAGCACTGGGGGGGGACAGACTACCCAGGGCCCATGGGGGGGCTGGTCTGGAATTAAAAGTTTTTTTAGTTAAGTTAGTTTTTAGTTAAGTAATGAGTGTCATAAAATAAATTAAAGATTAGCTGAATACATTGGTTGAGAGACCAGAAGAGAAACGAGAGAAACGAGAGAGAAACCACCCAACTGTTAATGAATTTAGTCTAAAGGTGCAAACGCTTACTACGGCAGCTAGCTAGTAGCTACCTAGCTGAAATCGACACAGCTGCTATTGCTAGCTAGCTAGCTAGCTAACTGTAACTTTGAATACCTGAATACAGTAGGAGTTAGTTAGCTAGTTACCATTAGAACACAGTATCATAAATGAATCAGCATCATAGCTGCGGGGGCCCACAGAGACTGCTTATGTACAGGGCCCGGAATTTGGTACTACACCCCTGCGCCCAAGCAGGGGGAGTATAAAAAGATTTCCCTGTAGCTTAATTTGGACCCTGGTACCTGTGTCACGAAACACATTGTTTTTGCAAAGTTTTCTAGTTTTTATAGGTCGAAACACAGCTTTATTAGATAAAAAGATTTATGTCACTCATGTCTGAATTCTAAAAATGAAGATAAAACCAGCAGGGGTTTTGGTGAAGCCTGGTCACTGGGGGGAAACAGATGGCCTGGCTCCGTGCAGTGCTAACAAAATTTGACTATAAAAATGACAAATGGTGGTTTTCTCTCTCTCTTTTTTTGCCTTACACCAAAGCTATAGGCTCATGGTCTCCACATTCCCATTCTTCATGCTTAGAAAAGAGTACAGTCTGCTCTTTTGTGATTGGTCCACCGCTGAGAGCGTGTGTGGGAAATGTAATGCGACTCATCCAGAGGCTTCCTGATCAGCTGTAAATACTGCTCTAACCTCAGTAATAATGGCGTTGCTAGCCACTTGGCGGGCATGTTGTACAGATGAAAGACAGACCAGCAAACAAGGCGTTTCAGGCCCTTTGCCAGGGACTCTGACCTTTGTGACCTTTCAGACCTTTTACATGCACAAGAAAACCTGTATGACATATAGAGTTAAAGGGGGAAAAAGTAGATAGCATACACTTTAAATTAAGATGATTTAATTTCCCTGTACACACCGAGGTGCGTCCTCACTGTATCTGGAATTAAATTAATTGTATGGCATCAACCCGAAGCTTTGAAGATCACAGATCTGTGGGTAGCGTTTGCTGTGAGCAGTGTGCGGATGTTGCAATTAATATTTCATCTTTATCTGTGTGAGACATAGCATTGGAGACATGATGACACAACATGGCATGTTGCGGTGCTCCTCTCTTCACCTCCTCCCATCTTCATCTCGCTGTCTCTCTCCCTGTTTCTCTCTCTTCTTCTCCTCCCCCCTCTTCTTCTGTCATCTCATCTCCTCGCCTCATCGTCTGCTCCTCTTTTCATCTCATCTTCCCATCCCCTCCTTATCCTTTGATATCTTTTTTTTTTTAAAGTCTGTGTCTGTACTTGCATGCCACGCACACACACAAAAATTCACTCATATCCACACACACACACACACACACACACACACACACAAACACATGAAGCAACATTTCTCATTATCGGCCTCAACCAGCAGGCAGCTTTGTAATCACGTTGTTTGTTTATGTTTGTTTATGCTGCACACACATACACACACACACACACACACACACACACACCTACCTATCTCTTCTGGTTTTCAACACACATCTTTCATACACAAGCCGACTGAGTCATATTTTTCTTCTCTCTCTCTCACACACACACACACACACACACAAACACACACACACTTACGGATGTCAAACAGCACTGCAACAAAGCCACAGCCCCAGTCTTGAATAGAGCCAGAAATAGCATCGGGTTTGACTTGGAAGCAGCTTAAGTCTTCAAAGAGAACATTTTTTTTGACGTAGCAAAAGGGAGCGAGAGAGTGAGATGGGGAGAAGGGGAGGGGGGATACTGGGGGAGACAGAGCAGATATGGCTGCTATATCCAGCTGCAAAAAGGGGGCCAAAGAAACTTCAAAGACCCACGTTGCCATGGTAACAGTATGGTGGCTGCTTTTAAAGCCCCACCCCAACCCTGCCACCCCTCGCTCAGACTCACATACATGTTTCCAAATGTATTCATTAAAAACTGATGGCAGCGGCGGCGAGTAGTAGTGAGTGCACACATACTTTATTATTCTGCTCTTCTTTCTTTCTTTCTTTCTTTCTTTCTTTGTTGCTCTCCATACCCAGCAGAGATCGTATTGATGTGTGCAGTGATGGGTGCTACTGCAGCTAATTAAAACCCAATAGGGTTTTTGCAGCCAATGCCTCATGGTTCTCCTGTGTGAAATGATCAGTTTCCTCTTATCTGGCAGCACTGGAGAGGCTTCTTCATGGTTTTTCCCCCCAGTATTGATGTTTGGAGCTTGTTTCCTGTAATTATGACATGCTATCACATAGCCAGTGGATCTGAACTCTTATTTGTTTTCAGCTCCGCCTCCCAGACTATGTCTTACCCTTTTCAGAGACGGTGCCCATCACGTTATGCATGTGTTGCTGCTCTTATTGACTTTTAAATGGATTTTTAAAGTACCAGATAAACAGCAGAGGGAGAAGAATTTTCTTTTGAGTATTATCTTAAAAGTAGCAATACCACCGTGTACAAATACTGTGTTTATATTTTTATAAAAGTGCAAAAGTAAAGGTAGTTATCGTGGCCCATTTCTTAAATCTTGTGAATTTTTCAATTTTTTGGTATGAAGGAATAGTATAAATAAACCTTATAAATGATCACATTGTTATTTGTACATTATGTTGAGAAACAAGGACGTAAATGAGCTCAGACTTTACATTTTATTTTATATTGATAGTTTACTTAAATGTGATATACAACAGCTCATTACCTATAACACTTGTAACCATTAGAGATGCATGCATTTGGTTGTCTATTTTGTTATTTGAACATGCACAAGAACAAAAGTAAAGTGAAGAAGTTAACTGACGAAGGCTCCGATTTTCCCAGATTAACACATTTTCCAATTATTCTTAGAAATGCCATTGGTATCGATGTCATAAAGGTTCAAGGTCACCCAGGTCAACAAATATTAGGTCCAGCTGTGTTTGTCTGTGACCCCCTGAACAACACGGGCCTCTCTGCCTTTTTTGATCCATTTCTCAGCTCCTTTTTCTTTTTTTTCCCCTCCCGCCTGACTCGGTCCCTTCTTTCATGGCCGCCATGTGAGTCTGTCATGCATTAACAAGAACTGGGTCTCGCACGGTTTGTCCCCGGAGCGTTTCCTGTCTGCAGATGGATGGCTGCCCAGAGACTCTGAAGCTGGAGCTACGAAGCTGGCAGTGGGTTCACGTCAGCTGGGGACTTGCGAGGTCGATTACATCTAAAATCATTTTGGGTTTTTTTTAACCGCGGGGTGATCACCGAGGCGCCGTGGTCATATAGAGAGAGAGAGAAAATCAGGTTAGTCATTCAAAATGACTCCTCTGTACTTGTATGTTATCAGATGCAATTTGGTGTTTAGAGCAATTGAGAGGGTCATTTTCCACATATCATGATGGATGATTTTTAGAATGGCTCTATTGTGCTAATGTGTTCATTATGTTAAAGGCCACATCTACCCAGAACTACATGGACAATTACGGGCGGTTTTTCATTCTACGCCCTTCGTCCCTCTGATGGGCGCTCTGATTAGACATGAAGAGAGGGAGTGAATGAGGATTTTTTTTCCCTCCGCATGATGGTGTCGGTCGGTGTCTGAAGGAGGAGCAGCTGTACCCAGAGCGTTTCCGCTGAGCGGTTTGAGGCTGACCCAGGAGCAGCTGGAGAATGAAAAGAGATGGCGAGAGCTGTGGTGAGGACGCTCGTGCAACGTATCGCAACCAGTGGCATGCAACCCCATACCTCCACTCTGTCATCGTACCCATAATTCATGAAAGCAGGTTGAATTCCATGTTTATGAATATATCTTATTTGATATTATGTTTTTTTTCTTTACCCCTGGCACATCTGTTTTGACATGGCTGCAATCCACTGTTGCAATACAAACTAAAATGTCAGCTGAGGTGGACAGAAATGTTCTTCTCTGGTTCATCACAACAATATCCTTCTGTACATGTGAGAAGATAATTATTAATTTTGTTCAGTCAACCAATTTTTCACTAAAGAACAGATTTCTTTTTTTTTTTTTCTTCTTTTTTATCAATTCAATCGACCTAAAAGTTAACATCAATTTAGCAGGACAACTTCCGGATCATTCGCGACCACAGGTGGTGCCTGGGTGGAGAAAGTTCCAGAAAATGTCTGCGGCAACATTTTACGTCCTCACATACAGTTCCTCCGGAAAGGTTAGAGAAAATGTCCGGACCTCAGCGCACGTCCGAAAGCAGCTTATGTGTTGTTATTTTATCGAGCCAGAGTGCGTTCGCTGCTTCTGTTTTATCTGTGTGGATTGGTTAAACTATGGGAATGAATTATTCTTCTGAGATTACTAAAGTTGCCTGCATCTAAATAAACTGATGGTGAAATTAAATGACTTTTTTTTTGTTTAAGGGCAGCCTCTGTAAAAGATGTGATCAAACAAGTTATTTTCATTTCCAGTTCAATAGAGATTTTTTTTAAAAAAGGACGTTAGAGCATCATTTAATGGAAAACCATGCATATCTAAATGTGTATTTTGATGTCAGTGTCTCAATGTGCCTCTTGTTTTTCTATGTTTGTTTTTTTAATCTTTTATTTTCCACCCCTGCACCATACCTCCTGTGTTACCTAAGGCTCCTTGTTTGCCAGGAGGAGCGTTGCGGTAAAAGGCTAACAAGCCTCCACGCGTCAGTATCAACCCCTGTGTTTACTGATCATCACAGTGGGAAATTGCCACGCTGCATTTCCCTTTGGCTTTCATCTTCATCCAGTCGTAGCACTGTCTACTTCCTGCAAAGATACCTACCCTAATAAAACTGCATCTTTATATGGAGCGTGCGACCTCAAAAAAAAAAAAAAAAACTTTCTTTCAAATCTAAGTCTTGGCTCACCACTTCCACAGGTAACACGTATTACTACATCCTGAGCCAAAGATTTCCTGTTTGCCATGTCAAAAGAAATCACAGTCTTTGAAGCCAGATGTGAGTCTTCTTCCTGTCACGCTTTGAAGAGGACCTCCCTGCATCTCAGCCCAGATCTGACTTAATATATTCACAAATCCGATGACTAATCAGCCTGAAATTCTCCCCTTCTCCCCTTTATCTCCCCAAACCAGGTGGCTGCCTGGATCTAGATTGTACGTAGAATAATGCAAATGGGGGTAATCCTGTACGATAATTCCCCTTGTCTCAGTTAATGAAGACCCCCTCACCACTTTCTTGTGTAGTGACGTGTTTGTCGCTGGATAAAGCCCCCCTCCCTCTCTGTCTTCTCCTTCTTACACTGTGTTGCCACTTTATTATGTACCTGTGGCTCAGGCTTATATAATCCAATATAACATACCTGCAATACTTCCCCCCTTGATGAAGCTCCTAGTTTTTAGGTTTTGCAAAGACCATTACTGTGATTTTTTTTTAAAAATGAACTGTGCTGTAATCTTAGAGGTCGTAGGTTGTTGAATCACAGGTTACAGCACTGTGATTATTTAGTGAGGAGGTGGCACGACTTGTGGTACCTCCGGTTTGCTGGTGCTTTTCAAGGAAACGTGATCCGTCGGCTGGTGGGAAGCCGGTGAGGGATCACACAGCTTGTAACGAGCAACTCCTGCTGTTTGGTCTGGGTGCAATGAGTGAGATATACAGAGGGGACATCAGAGGCGGGTTTTTGCGATTTGTTACATTTCAGGGAGAAACTCACAGATGATGTCGTTCCTGATGGTATGGGCATCCGGTCGGAAAAAAAGCCTCAGTGCCAAACGGCGTTAGGGTCATTTGATCTGGACGACTTTTTGGTCCTTTCATTTTCCCACTCAGTTTCTCATTCACTTTGGTTGAAGCCGGTACAACGGATTTGACCAAATTCCAGCATGCATTTCCTGTTTCGGTGCAGCCGCCAGCTGGCTCATGATGGTGGCCTTGCAGGTCAGAGTTCACCTTGATCCAACTTTGGCCGAGTGGCTGTTCACAGTCAGCTCGTAGAAGTTGCTATTTCAGAAAGGTTTCGTCACTATATTCAGTGCATTATCCCATCACAAAAACGAAAAGATTAATATTGATGTATTACCTGCATCAGAGAGGAGACACCACATCCTTTTTCAGGGCAGAGCAACACTTTGCGAATAGGCTGCACCTGCTGTAGCACAGCACACATATGAACACACATATGAACACGCACACACACACACACACACACACACACACACACACACACACACACACACACACATGGGCCCAACAGGTGTGGAGCAGAGGGAGCTGAGTATGTTTTTTAAATCCTCCAGACTCATAAACACTTCTCTCACCGAGCTTTGATGCGGTCGGCTCTGCTCCGGCTCTCTGGCTGAGACGAGAGGAGAGAAATGGACCGTGTCATTTCAAAAAGTCCTGGCGTTTGAATTTTCTACTCCGAGGTTATTTTGGTCGGCTTTCAGATTATGTTAATTTATGCATTCTTTCTAGTGTTTGCCCAGGGATCTTTTTTAAATTTTTCTCCTATGCAAATATTGCAACCAATTCAAGGAAATGAATTCCCCCGTTGGCTGTTATCATTGCGTGCCCTGACAAACAAGGGGACGGCCGGGGTTCGAACACCGTTTGTAAATAAACCACAGTTTTGCCTGTTGAATTGTGAGTGGAGGGCGAAACAACACAACCCTGAGAAAACAGGGGGGGGGGGGGTCTCTGGGGGGAACTGTTCGTGTATGTGTTGCACACAAACATCCTTGAGTTTGTAGAGTGTCTGAAAGCATCTGACAGCCGTGCAAACATCTGATGGAGTCCACGGCCAAAGACACAGACAAACCACCCATTCAGGAGCAAAGCAAAGGCAGGGACTCTTTACCCGCTGCAGACCACAGTCTGCCAGCTGCATCTATTACACTTGCTTTAAAAAAAATTTTTTTTTATACAAACAGAGCAATTCATTTGTATTAACTCATGAGAGGACAATTGCAGGGAGAAAAACGTTTGGTAAAAGAAAGAAGTGGTTCAGCAGCTCAGCTTGAAAAAAACACCAATGGTAATTTTTTGTCCCCTTTATTCAGTTTAGAATATTTGATAAAACAACCTGTTCCATACTTATACTTCTCAAAATTAACTTCACTGCAGCTCACATAACAATGGGAGGTTTGAATGCACACATGCACACTACAAGTGTTTCTCAATTTGACAGATGATATTTCAGTTAAAAAGCTTTCAAGTGACTTTGGCTCCAGTGTGAAACGATCATGGTGGACAGGCTGCGTCATCCTCACTATGATCCAAACCATGACTAAACATGATTGACTGGTTGACAAAGCCCCAAAAAGTTACATTTATTATATACCTATAAATGCCAACTCTTCAGCAAGTGATGTATCATGAAGATATGTAAAATTTAAAAAAAGAAAAGAAAGAAAAGCAGTCTGGCCCCGGAAAATCTCTGTCTTCTTCATATGTGAAACGGTCAAAGAGACGGTAAAGAGTTCATGTCTGAAAACAGCTTGAGATGTTACACAACTGATGGAAAAGTATTCCTTTAGTGAAATGTATTACCATTTAGGCATGTTTACAGAACATCAAAAGTCTTGATGTTGTAAAAATGTTGTGTCCAGTGAACCTGGATATTTCACTTTATAACAGGTTTTTTTTTGCCTCAAATAAACGTTCAAACAGACATTTTGTGTCTGAATCCAATGTTGGTTTGAAAAAGAAATCTCCCCCCAAAAAATTCCAAGGAGTGAGACGGCTGGGAAGAGACCAGTTGTACAGCTGCAAATCACATACACTCCAGAAGAGAGAGAGAGACACACACACACACACACACACAGAGCACTGATTAGAGGTCATCTGTTGGATGGGTTGAAGTGCTGTTGTGTTTCAAAGCTTCGCCTCATCGACCTTGGCTTCAAGTCTCTTTACCAAAAAAGCTATCTGTTTTTTTTTTTATCTATCTTGTTTTTATTTATGACCAAACACACTCAAGCCTTTGCTCTTTCTCAAAGCTGCTCAGCCAAAGTTAAAAATCGAAGCTGTACTGAAACCAAGAAGTGGATTTTTACAGAAGTGGAGTTGACTATGCAGCTGGCTCAAGAGTGTCTGCCTCTCAGCTGGCTGCTGCGTTGGTTTTCCTCCACATATAAATTACATTTGCAGAGGAGCGATGCCACAATACATTTGTACACGTATCACCAACAAGTTTATTTGAAATCCCTAAAAGCACATGTTCTCTGTGTCGTGTCCCCACATGGACCTTCACACGAAAGGATGTAAGTTTTCGCTCTTTCGCGTCTTTAATGACCTGTGGTGTTGTTTCCAGCCATTTTAGACTCAATTTATTTAAATATATGAATTGTATTTGGTGAATTTGCGGTTATATATAGATATAAATGACTTGATTTGATTTTTTAAGTGACAAAAACAATTTGTACATGATTCTGTATCAGCCCACTGTATTGATACTCAACCATGATGGAACTTAAAAATGAACTAGTGTTACTTATTAGCCTATAAAACTGTAAAACGTCCTATTTAATCATTTGGATTAAAACTTTTTCAATGTCTGGTCAAGATTTTTTGGCAGGTGGTGTTTCTTTAATTTTGTTGTTGGTGGGGAGGGGGAGGCTTGGACTTAAAACCTTGCTACACCCCAGCCGACTGTAATGTACGGAAGAGTATTAGGGGCAGTCATAAGGGGAAAAATGAGGGGGAAGATTTTTGACATTTTGTGAATAAAGTCAGTGTCGAGAATAAAGTTGAAAATTGTGACCCGGAAGTACTTTTTAGCGGCACCAAACAACCGGATGTTGATATGTTGCTAACCAGTTTGCTAGCTTACGCTAGCTGCTAACCAAGTTGTAAAGTTGCGACGTTATTATTATTGACCGGCTAAATCTGGAAGAAACGATGCGGGACAACGAGTGTTTGCACATGAACATCGACTTGTGTCACTTAACGTTCAATTACAAACAACCGTGAATGAATTTTGAGAGGCGCGCAGTTAGCGGAGCTTTAGCTAACGTAAGTTAACGTGGATGTGACAGATGAACTGGGACCACAACACGGTCGTTTGGGGCTATTTCCACTTTAATCTCAACATTTCGACTTTATTCTCAACATGTCGACTTTATTCTCAACATGTCGACTTTACTCTCAACATTTCGACTTTATTGTCCAAAAAGAAAAATCCCCCCCCCCCCCCGCATTTTGTCTTCTTCTTATGCCTGGCCCTAATAGGCTTCCGTAGTAATGAACCGCGTTGCCCTTTACTTAATTTATTAGTTAATTTGTAATTTTCTCGATGATTTTTCCTCCTTTCTTTCCCAGCAGCAGCAGCAGCAGAGGTCGCAGGGAACGTGGAAGCCCCGTCCATCGATCCAGGCGCCGGTGGGACTCTTGTGTTTTCCACGCCTCCTACTTTTTCACCCCCACTGTGGTGAATCTCCGGCTCTCTCACACACACACACACACACACACACTTTGCCAGACTTCCAGGAGTTGGAGCGACGGGTCGAAGACGGAACACAGGCAACGTTTTAAACGGCAACAACCCCACGTATCCTCCCTTCCCTCTTTTACGCATGGATCTGTTTCCTTCTGTTGGCGGATTTCGAGGAGGCGCGATGGTTTGCGCCGCTGGAAACGTTGGAGCCTCGCACCGGAGCGAACGAGCACACGTCCCCTGCGCTGCAAAGTTGTAGAAGTAGCCCCCCCCCTAGAAGTTGTTCTTCTTCTCTCGCTCCTTCTCCGCCGCCGGATCAGACTCCGCGCTCTCGCCCGGGAGCCGCACACAAGCCACCTCATGGCGAGGCGGGCGGCGGGGGGGTCCGCGGTCTCTCTGCGGCACCGGGCGCCTCGGTTTCACGGGGGCTCGTCGTCGCTGTCGTGGGGCTTCGTTTTAATCTGCTCCGCGCTCTCGTGTGGATACTGCGGAGCGGAGACGGAGTTCTCCATCCTGGAGGAAGCGCAAGTTCTGGCCGAGCAAATGAAGAAGCTGTCCTCGCAGGAGCTGGGAGTCTTCACCATGCAGGTAAAAGAAAGAACACAACGACAACAACAACAACAACAACAACAACAACAGCAGTTTCTTTGTGTGTGTTTAAATGTGCTGCTGGTGCGTAACTGTTGGGAGATCCAATGTTGGCTGCAGCCACTCCGAACCACCACTGTGCCCAGAGATAGAGAGAGAGAGAGAGAGACAGACAAGGCCTCCACGCAGGGTGAAACAATTTCATAACGTGATCATCAGCCACAGAGGAGGAAACTTTGTTGTCACAAATGTTGCAGGTACGAGACAATGAGCTCTGTGGTTCCCGGGTCGCTCCGCGCTGCAGCCGCAGGCGCGTTTCATCTGGGACCTCCAACACGCGGGTGCAGCTTGTGTGTCCCATTAATCCCCTGATATATTGACACGTGCACGTTCTTTTCTTTCATTGCACAGAAGATAACCAATTTTTTTTTTACGCATGCATTTCTGCTGCAAAATGCAAAAAAAATTGAGGGGTGAAAATGAAATCAACTGTCGCCCACAGCCCCCCCCCCACAGCCCCTCCTCCCTCCTGTTCCTTTTCCAAAGCCCATGTCCTGATAAATAGCACCAGTTCTGATGCAGTTAAACTGTGATCAGGTCGTATGATCCAGGGCCCTGAAGATGGACACATGCCATAACTCGTGCGGATACATACAATAAAAGGGCTGCTTTTCATGCCTTCCAGTGTGTGTGAGGAGAATGTGGGTCTCCTTAACACCAATTCTCTTGTTTTTTATCAGCCCTTTAAGTAAACTCACATCACCAGCTCTCTGGCCTCAAGGAGAAGTGATGCTATTTGTGTAACTACTACAGACAATAAATTAGATTTTTGTTTGCGAGCGAATGTGAATGGAGACATTGTCCCCCATCAGCTGCGGATCAGACTCGATGCTTCAGATGGTTGAATCGCTTGTGTTAATCCAATGACAGAGGAAAATGTTCCTGCAGAGTTCCCAGAGCTCAAAGCAAAGCTGTAAAAGAGGATAGAACCAGTGTGATATTGTGTTTTCCTTTGTCATATGTCGTTAACATAACTCGATTTATCAGATTTGTTGCTTGTTTCCTTTTAGTAGAAGTGACATGGTTCGTCGATGTGTGTCACCTTTTATTCCATTATCAGAAATCCCAAAATTTTGAGGAGCGTTTTCCTTTATGAATCTCCAAATGCATCGACCGATTTGTCAGCGTCGAGCTCAGATGGTCGGTCGATTAGTAATGTCCGCAAACAATTAAGCAAGTGTGCCAGAGACACACGCTCTTTATGCCTTCTCAAATGTAAATATTTTCCTACAAATGTACAATGAAAAATCAGCAGAAACACGCCTTTGCATTGTCCGTGTTTGTGCAGAGCTGCTGCACCAAGTCACCAAATGGCAGGAGGTGCAGGCTTCAGCAGTGCCGGGTGTGAGGAGGGGGTGTTTAGCACTTCACAGGCAGAGGAGCTCACGGGCCCTGAACACAGAGGAGAGGCAGCGGGAGGGGGGGCCCGGGCCCCAAATGGCGTTTCATCTTTTTCTGCTTCCACACAGAGCTCGCCTTCATCCCCAGCTCTGGGAGTTGGCTTTGAGGGGGCTTCCTCTGATCCCCCTGCATCCGCCTTTGTCACCACGCATCCCCGTACCTGAGTTTGTGCTCAGTCTCTGCCTCATTTTTCTCTTGCCATTATTAACCCTGCAGTTCTTTTTTTTTTGTTGTTGCTGTTGCTAGTGCTTATACTAAAAATTAATCACCTCTTTCAATCTCTGCCATTATTTCAGATTTTTATCTCTATGTCAAATTATCACGAAAACACACATTCGGCATCGTTCCTTCCCCCTGGGCCGTGGGAAACCAGTTGTGAAAAAAAAACTAATCTGACTTGGCACGAAGCAAATGGGAGTTTGATGGAAGCGGTACATTCGTGAGGGTGGTTTTCCATGAACGCCAGAGACGTGTGCATCCAGTAAAAACAGTCTGCATCGGCCCCTGGAAACAACTGCAGGGATGTGTCGGCCGTGCTGTGCTATGCAGACACCTGTTCTCTGGTCTGACTGTGTCAGTCGAGCTGGATTTCAGTTTACCTTTCCGTCTCTTTTCCCCTGTGCAGTACAATAATGCATTTTCTCCCACGTTGTAGTTTATTTGTCGTTGTCTTTGATTCAAATTCAAATTTCTGGAGTCGCGTCTCCGTTTTTACATGTTTCATTTCTCTGCAGCGAGGTATCTACGTGCAAAGCCAACGCATTACTATTTCTGAAGGCACGTCACCAGCATCTCCATTTAAAAAAAACGTAATTCTAACCCTCTCCACTCCACCCCTCATTCTCCGGCAGATGTGTAATTTGAGGCTCGCTTTGCCCGGTGCTTCAGAGTCACTGGGTCAACCTTGTTCAAATCCGTCGTTGAGTTAGTCAATTATCAGGGGACGCGAGGGTGTACAGTTGACACTTTGTTTAGGCCCGTAGGTCAACCCCTCACAGCTGAGTTTCAGCATGGTGTGAGTTTCATCTGGGTTTACAGTGGATAGTAAAAGCTTCTTTTTCCAAAATGACACAATTCTGCTAATCAGCCTTCCCACGGCATCAATTTTCAGAGCTGGTTAGTCTAAAAAAGTGGCAACCATTTTGATATTTGCTTGAATTAATTTTTCAGAATGTCACGTGTTTAACGCGTCATTTACATTCAAAAAACAATATATTTTTTCTGGGCTGCTGCAGATTCACACCAATTCTGTCTTTCGTTTGTTGTTGTCAGAACTCGCTGGTTCGGTGCATAAATCAGAGAGTTGAAAGTGATATCCCACTTCGTTAAAGCTATTCCTTGTGAAAGATTTATGACGCTGACTCCTTTTGTTCGACTCTCGGTTGGTTGTTTTGAAAGCAGGGAGTCTTCTTTGATATGTAACTAGCGAGCGTTCAATGTCGGATTTTCTGTTGCTTAAAGCAGAAGGTTGTTGTTTTTTTTTACATATAAATCTGGATTCAGGCTTGGATCTGAATATGAAATATGACCTCATTTCCCCCCAGTCCATGTTATTAAAACACTCTTGTCGTGTGGGAACCTGCCAGAACCTGGACCACGGGCGCATGTTTCCAACAAACTGCCATGGCAACGTGGGCAAGATCACTTGTTGGAAACACAGAGAAACTTTTAACATAAAGGCGCCCGGAGCCAAAACGAGTTCATTCATCACTGTGTTGCATGTCCAAGGTACATTGGCTGATTTATTTATGAAGGAAATTTCACTGTGTTCCTTTTTTAAGGGCCCTAATCCACAGAGAAGTGTGGTTTGTTATTGAAGTTGGCTTGTCTCGTATCCCCAACTCCCCCTAATTGAATATTGATAGTAATTTGAGGGCAGCGGAGGTTTGTGAAGGAAAAGGAGAAAATTGGTGTATGGCTCTGGCATTTTAATTGGGCTGTGATTTTCTGGTTTGGGTTTGGTCCAAGGGCAACGGCGCCCACATTCCCCGCTTTTGTTGTTGTCCTTCACTTGCACAAGACAAGTTGCTTAGGTTTTGTTTTAACATAGCACATATATAAACGTCTTTCTTCAATCCACCTGCCTTTATTCCCAGTTCCTCTACTTTCCCCCTTTTTTCTGACTACGGCTGTTTCTTCTTTTTTCCTCACTTTCATATTGAGTCTGTTGCAGAGACAGGCAAACGGGGAGGAGGAGGTGGGTTTGAGGGTTTGAGGAAATTCAGCGGGACATCAAGAATTCCTGCTAGGTTCACTGCAGCACAGCTTCAAAGGCTTCTCGCCTCTTACTGCATTGCCTACATGACTGTGTGCTCAAACCGTCAAGGTTACTCTGAGAGCCTTGCGGGCCCTCGTCTACATGTGAGACCACTACTCTCTCTCTCTCTCTCATTCTTTTATTTTTCGGCTTTTTGCTGTCCATCAAAAGAAAAATGTATTCAGGAACCACTGTTCATCTAATCTGTCGTCCTATTATAGCGCTTTACGCAGGGCGTGTACATCTTGACTGCATGTTCAGTTGCATATATCCTAGTGTATATAACACGGGCCCAATGAAACAAAAGGACATGTTTAACATTTTTCTTTACAATAACACTCATCCAAAGGTCAAATGAGCACATGGGTGTCAAATGTGAATCTCTGAGCACATTCCTGAACTCGTCTTGTTGATCTGTTTTTGTTCACCGTCCCCCAGGGTCCAGAGGGTTACACAACATTACTATTCCCTGTTGCCCACAACAGAATATGGGAACTCATCAATGGTGATACTGAGGCCCTGCTCAGACCTGGTATTGACCTCTCACATATGAGGAACGCGGCAGAAGGTTGTCCGAGTCAGACGCGCTCAACATTGACCTCCACATGCCGATTTAACTATTTCAAAATCGGTAAAATCATATTATATCGGCCACACTCAGTGCTTTGCCCCTCCCTCCCTCTCTCTCATGTGTTTATTTGCATGTAGAGCATGGAGATGGGATGCGATCACAAGTGGTCACTCAAGGCGCATTCCAATACCACGTGTGAACTGCAAGGGGCGTACTTAGAGCTGCCCACTTGCGATTGGATCACCCAGGATGCATGACAATGGCAGGTATGAATAGGGGCCCAGAGTGGCTAACATTAGCATGACTGGCATTGGCGGTCTTCTATCCCTGCACATTAACACCGACACGCCCGGCCTGCATGTAACCGTACTCTGATTTTCTGGATCAATATTCTGCCAAAACATGACGCACCACGTCTGCTGCCGATCATCAGGCCCTGGTCTGCTTGCATTGTGAAAGGGGCCAATTTGCAGATTTTTAGCGGACGACCGGTCTACACAGTAATTTTGTTGTGAAAGTGGTATCGGAAAGACTGCGGTCGACCTGCAGGTTCGAACCCACCAGAGGTCACCTTGCACAGGCGACCTCCGGGCTAATTTTTCACAGGACAGTGTTCATCTAAGCCACAGGTGCTTTGCATTTGTCAGCCCCCCCCCCCCCCCTTTTTTTTTTTAGTCCAGCCATAAATCGTGATGTGCCTCAGTGGTTTATTAGCCCTTTGAGGCTGTGCTGAACTATCTGCACCTCCTGTTCCTTTTTAATTTTTAACGGTTACATTTTTTCCACACTGTTATTGCCGGGAGACTTCATATTTTATTTTTTTATTCCTACTCGCTTTCACACTCCGTTATTGGATTCTCGGTCCCAAGTTGCCGCTGATACATGAAGAATTTATGACTCCAAGATATACTGTTCTGTTTATATGTTTGCTTTTTAGCGTTATTCCTTTTAAATCCTAGCTCAATTTCAAATGAACATGGTAACTGGTGTAATAAGTTGTTTGTGTATGACCACATTTCCAAACTGAACTTTTAATATTTTAAATATTGCATTGAAATTAAGAAAAATGGGTCTGTCGGCCAACAGCTGCAAAGTCTGCACAGTTTAAAAACTTGGCACGGCTTTCATATCAGTCTCTAAAAATTCTTGGCCTGTCCAAGAGCCGGGGAAGTGGCCCAGTTCTGTCGACCGTTACCTTTATCTTCCCATCACAATGCGGGAGTGAACAGAGCAAAAGGGCCATGTTTTCATTAAATGTTGGGCTGCTTGTATGTCTTGGCCTGAGTCCAGGTGCAGGGAGTCTCAGGCGCCCCCTCTGTCCAACCGCCTCGCACCGCAGTGTCTCCAACCTCCAAACCGTGCACACACCAGACGTGGTGAAGTCCGCAGACTTGTTGGATGAAACGGGCAACTAAGTGCCACTTTCAGACGAAAAACGTTCTGTTTTTTGATTGAAGAAAGTCAACCTTGTCTCCAATCTGCCTTACATTTTTGAATTCTTGCATTCGGTGCTATAAGTGTTATGACTGAAAAGACATCTCTTATCTTCCATCTGTACTTTGCCGTTTTTATCCACAGAGGCGTCGTGTCTCAAGGTATTCATTGTTGGTCGGCCAGCTGCTCGCTCTACCGCTCTACCAACTTGGTCCAGACCAAAGTATGAACTATTGTATGGATTGCCATGAAAACACTCTGGAAGATGAATCCTACTGACTATGGTCAAAAAATTTCCTCTAGTGGCATCGGCAGCTCAGAGTTTTTGCACGTACAGTATGCTTCATCTCAACATCCTTGTGATCCATTTTTTTTGTTATGTTGCCACGGTAACTTAAGTTTTACATTGGCTATGAATGAAATTTTATAGGAATGCATGAGAAAGAAATTGGAAGTCTGCAAGCCTTTAAGTTTATTGGTGATATTTTGACCCAACTGTCATCTTAAAAAGTCCAGAATCAAAATGTGGGAACGTGTTGTTTTGAAAGTGGTCTTCTGGAGAAGAATGTTGGGTCAAACATTGTTAACAAAGCTCAAAGAACTCTGCTTACGGTTTCCCCCCCAAAAAACAAGCCTAATTACTTTGCAATTGAAAATTTGGAAAGTTACCTTTAAATGTGCCGATATTTGAAATAAAAAACACCAACTTTTCAAAAGCCATTTTAAGCATTTGCCATTTGACTCCACAGAGAACTAAATAGACATCATGTTCTATTTTGTATCAGACTTCATCTTTTTTTTCAATCTACCTGCAGCGTTCTGCTTTAATTAGCTTTGTGCAAGAAGTCTGTTGGAAGAAAGAAACAGTGGGAGAAACATTTTCAGGGATATGTTTTTCTTCTTCTTCCTCCGAGCTTTTGGACGGCTCCCACTCGTTCCAATCAGATCCCTTTAATTGTTTGCCAGTTTTATGTACAGCCCAGTGCACTGTCTCTTGGCTCCTGCTGGACTGCGGTCCGGACGGAGCATGAAACCGATGTTCTTCTTCTCCTTCTGCACCAGCTGTTGTGGTTTGAATCTGTCTGTACTGTCGTGGCCAGATCATTTATCTGGCCGCCTTTTTTTTGATCCGTTTCCCACATTTCTCAGTTGAAGAAGTCCTCTCTCTCTGTTTGGCCTTGACTAAAATTGGTTTTGCAGTGTTTTTTGCTGGTTCCTCAACCTTCGCCGTTTTCCTCTCTGCTGTATCTCATGCTGACCTGCTTTGAAATGCCAAGCTGCCAGAATCTCGTCTGAACAATTGCTGTATCAGTGCAATATAAGTTGAACATGGTCCGATCAGGGAAGACAATCATTTTCCAGCTGCAATCATCCTGTCATTATCATATGTACCTGAGATACACATCGGGATGACACTTGCACGTGTGCATTTGTGCATCATTATCATGTATAGAGCTGGAATGATTTGTAGAATGATGCAAACATTTTAATGGTAAATGTTTTCATTTGTTTCATATCATTGAAAACAGAATATCTTTGAATTGGAGACTACTGGTCGGACAAAATAAGCAATTTTAAAATGTCATCTTGGGCTCTGAGGAAATACATTTAGCATCTTACTAGATCCCTGACCCATTTACTCTCTGCACAAAGACAACGTTTATGTCTTTAAGATAAAATGTTTGTCTACTTGCCGCTCCCGTTTATCTTATAGCCATGAAACTAATGATTATTATCAGTGCAAATTAATTACAGTTTGCAATTATCTGTGTAATTTAAGCAAACGTCACATATTGTGATATTTTCTTTGTGATAACATGAAAAGCTGTTCAATGTTTAAGGACTAACACTGTGTGTATTGAACTGAGGTTGTTTATCTGCGTACAACCAAGCTGTCCAGGTTTTCAGTGAAAGTAGTTAACTCCGTCCTCTGCGTATTAAATAGGAAAACTAATTATCTCTCTGTGTTTAATCAGCTCAGTCTCACTTTTTTATAACGCTTCTCCCTTTCTCTCTTACCGCTCTCTCACTTTTTATCTCCCTCTCACCATCACCCTTGCTGCCTTGTCTTTCTTCACACAGCTTTGCACGCAAACACACACACACGCACACACACACACACACACACACACACGCACACACACACACACACACACACACACACACACACACACACACACACACACACAAAGCGATAAATGCACTCCACGAGAGAGAGGGTGAAAAGGATCTTTATTAGTGATCCGGGCTTTGTGTTCTTTTTCTTTCCTTCTCCCCCAGATTCCTGCCAGTGTTACTTAGTTAGTTCCAACAGGGCTGACCTGGCGGTGTTAGCCAACGGACCCCAGGCCACCCCTTAGCAAGTCAGTCCCTTCACTCGCCACAATGGACGAGACTCAAAATGAACTCTCCCTGAAAGAGAGAGAGGGAGAGAGAGGGGGTGGGGGGGGGGGGGGCTTATGGTGGAGGCAAGGGGTAGTTAGCAAAATACCCATTTGGGAGGGCAAGGAGAGTTGAGAGGGACCAGCTCCCTCCCCCCAGACATTATGAATTTGTAAGGCCCCCCATCCCCCTTGGTGTGCACACTCACTCCTGCAGAAGAGGCTTTGCATTCTCGATGAGCAGATAGTTGGAGCTCCTACTGTGGCGAAAGCAGATCTGTTTTTCACGCCTCTTTTTCTCCACTCTCCCCTCTCTGTTTATGCCTCTCTCGCTTTCTGTGAGCTCTTCTTGCGTTGCATACACAAACCTGCGTTAAAACCCAAACTTCACTCGATGAGAGGCGCCCTCTCCAAAGTCCTCGCAAAAGGTTCATCCATGTTTTCCAGTTTTTTGGGGGTTGAGACCTGACTGTGCATGTGTAACGGTGTGGGGTTCTTCCTCGAGGCAGAGGGGTGCAAGGGAAAATGCTAAATTGGGTGCAGTGGGTATGAAAAGCCCCTTTTATACAGAGGTGCCTCTATTTTTGCCTCTGAGAAGACCTCTCGTTATTCTGTCATTGGTTGTTTTAACTGAACCAAAGAAGCGTGGCGGCTTTCTGGAAACCGAGGCGTGACATATAACACCGGAGCATCAGCATCTGTCCTGTCCTCCTACTCTTCTTGGTTTCCAGCTGTGGAAATCAAGAAATGGCAGCTTCTCCAAACTCTGGAGTCTCATACGCATGGGCACAGAGCTCAGCCTATGTCACAGGAGTTTGCATCGCTGTGTCATGATGGTGAGGATTTATATGATGCTTTCTCTCACACTGGGGGTCACAGGGTTGCGAAGGTCAGCCCTGTTAGTCTTAACTCCTCTCCTTACGGCCATTCATAAACATGAACTGCTGCAACACAGAGAAACCCCTCTCCAAAAAGCTCAAGGTCCAAATGGTTTGGACCTCCTCACTGGCCGTATGTGCCGACCCGAACAATCTCCTGCCGCGTTTTTTAAGGTGAACGGCAAACTCAGGAAATTGTCCGGGCACAATTTTGCGGACATTTTCCAGAGTTAATTTTCGGAAAACGGCATTAGTTTCTCCTTTCGTCCATCTTCTCCACCATCGTCATCATATTCCCTGGCTCCCTTCCCTATTTTTTCAGTGTAATTGTGTCTGTGGGTGTTGGTATGTGAAACTGTGTCCTGTGCCCTTCTTGTCTTCTGCCGGTTTCCCCCGCCTTTGATGATGAATCAGGAAGTGACCGCGGCTAATGACTTGAACTTTGGACTTTCTGTAAGACGAGGCTGGTCGGAAGATGAAAAGAGATGCGTTGTTTTCATTCTTGCAGAACATTTTTTTACAAGGGGATGGGGGAAATGTGATACAGCTCGCTAATTGGGAGGCAAAGAGGAGTGTCAGATCTTTGAGAGTGAGATGAAAAATGCGATGACACCGGAACACGGAAAATGCGGTTTCAAACAAATGTTATCACCAAAAATCACACTCCTTTGTCTCTTTATATCTCCACCTATGCACACACACATACACAGAAGAATATAAACCTATATGCGCGGCGTGCCGGCAGCTGTGTTTAGCTAGCGGCGTCTCTGAGCTCTGTTATGTGTCTTCCAAACGAGTGGCTTATTTGATCTGGACTGACTTCGCAAGAAATGGAAGACGGACCATTAGGGAAACCAAACAGGCTTTGTGTTTAGCATGGATGTGGAGGGTTTGTCCTGCTGGCATGTCAACATTAACCCAGATCACAGAGAAGTAGAAAGACAATCTGCTCTCCGTCTTTATTCAGAACTCGAGTGCTTTGCTTTGAGAACTTTTTGAGTGTGTGGACACTGTGGTTTTTCTGCACCCGGCACTATGGCAGAGATTCCCTCCCCATTGTGATGTCAACCCAGAAGAAACCCGATCTCATTCAGGGTTAGGCGCAAGGGCCTTAGCTTTTTAACGTATTCAGCTCAGTGCCCCAAATGATAACCGTAATGTCTCACGCTGGGTCCCAGACTCATAAAAACATATTGCCCTTGTTGCGTAGGGACCATCTTGAAATCATCTTGCCGCACGTTCTTACATCTTGGCCACTTGTTTAAGAAACTTGCCAGTTTTCCCTCTTATTTCCCCCCCCTGGCTGGCTTTGTCTGTGTGTTCAGGTTCTGTTTGTGGTGTCTCCAGTTTAATTTCACTGCCAAGTTGGTTGTTTAGGCAGACAGGCTCGCATGGACTCTGTGTGGATTGCCTTAGACTCCTTTCTTTCTCTTAAACCAATTGTTGTCAACATTTTAGGGAGTTAGCATTTGCTGATTTAGACAGACGTCTGTTTGAAACTGCCAAAAAAAGAAAGCACCTGACTACAGTAACTCAATTAACAGATAATGGAACGAAAAGACGAACGGTTTTACTCCTCGGGTTCTGGAGAATGTCTCGAGACGTAACCTGGTAAATATTCGTTTAACATCTACTTAATCCTATTTATAATTTAGATTTGTCAAATAGACATTTATATAGTCAACATGTAGTTTTTTCTTGTGCCATATAAAGTGCGGTGAACCCTGTCAACAGACTATTCCCAACTTTAACAGACTCTTTTACACTGACTCCTAGTCACAAGTTCAAATCTAATCATTCTCTTGTTTGATTTTCTTAAGTCAATGCAGAAACACCAGAGCGATGACTACCTAGCGAGAGACAAAACCATTTAATACAGTCAAATCAATTTTTGGTGAGAATGACTTTGCCTGTTGACGTGGAGTTGAATATCACCAGATCCTTCCTGACTTTTTTTTTTCCACGTCAGACTCAATATGGAAAACAGAGCTTCGTTGAGGACCCGTCAAGAAGAAACCCCCATTGCCAGTCAGATCTTTACACTTGCTGGCAAGCGGAGAGGCCTAATGTTGAGTCAATGGTATAGCAAGCCCACTGTTTTACTACTTCAGTTTTCCCCAGCAGAAGCTCAATCAACTTTTTTTATGAGAGAAACCTACATTCTCATTCTATCCCGTCTTATACTGTGCTTCCCTGTCCTTTAAATCTCTGTCTCCATGATAGATTTGTATCCCCTTCCAGCAGGCCCTCTTGGTGCCAGGTTTGGCTGACTGGTGCCATGCCAGGTCTCCTCCGTCTGTCTATCCTAGGCATTGGCACCGTCAGCCAGCCGGGTTTTCTCCTGGCATCTGTTGGCAGCTGGTCAGCAGACAAACCACATCTAGGCAGCCTTTTTCTGTGCATTTTAATGGCACTTTGTGATGTTAAAGTAAATGTTCCAGTCAGATTTGAGGAAAATGAGCTCTGACGATTGGCAATGCATTAAGTCGCAGACCTGTCGGCTGACATGTATAAGAAACCTATGGTATAATCGTTCTCATACATGGAAGCTTGAGTTTCAGATAATCGTGCTAACATTTCAGTCAGGTCTACTAACTACTCCTGTTTACATTATGGGATACTACCTAAAATTGTGTCTGTGAAGGTTGTCAGTCATCCAGGTCATGGTATCTTCAGGAGTTGTACATATGTACACGGGCAACTGGGCCTGCCTGTTGCTTGTAGTTTGCATCACAAGCATGTCAGGCAACTGAAGATAAGGCAATGTTCCGCTATTAATATGTCACTTTTTACGATGGATAAAAACAGCCATTTTGCCACATTCAGTAGTGCCAAACAAATATTCCCCGTTGAAATTTTACAATTGTTATTTAACTGTAGTATGAGAAAGGATGATTAGTGTGAGTCTAGTGTGATCCTGAGCAAGGAAGGCTTTGGGTTGGTTTTCTTGCATCCCTGACTCCGGAAAAATAGATCTAAATGATGCAGCTTTTGTTTCAGAGTCATTAAATGTATAACGACCGCAAAAGCACACCATGCATCAATCACTTTCGGCAGAAATGTGCAATTGTATTTGGATGCGGAAGTCCTACATCTGGTGGTATTTCACGCTGTGTCACTTTCTGAACAGTCCTGGAAGTGAAGCGTTGCAGCAGCCTCAAACCTGCTCTGTTTTCAGGACTGCAGCTGGTGATCGTGTGAAAAGAAGCAGATCTCTTACCTTTTCTGGACACGTTAATCCGTCGGTGTTACTTGGTCTGTGTGTGAAAGGGCTCTTAGACTGATACTGAGCTCTGTGGGAACGGGAACCTGGGTGAATGTGTTGATTTTGTTTGTGATGCGTGCGCCTGTGTGTGTGTGTGTGTGTGTGTGTGCTTGTGCCCCACGTGTGTACAGGTAGTAGTGTGCTGATTTTCATTTTTTTGTATGTGACAAGGGGCTGAGCGATCCAAAATTCTTTATCGGTATTGATTTTGCCATATTTGTTTAATATTCATGGTTTGTTTTCAGAAAACATTAAAATGAGGAAAACTGAATTTTTTCCGCTTAGTGGTTGAGAGATGTGATGAAGTTATTCATGACACTGTGGCGAGATTCGCGGTTGATGCGAGGATTTGGAGATGTCTGTCAACTTATCACGGCTTATCCCCCCCCCCGGGAAAAAAAGAACAAATATTGTCACGTTTGATTGTACAACAGCACCAGATTGTTTTTACGATTTTGTCAAACCATTGAATGGAAAATAACTAATAAATCATTTTATATGAATTTACTTAAAATGATGTCCTGCCATATCACCCTCCCCTAATGTGAATATCTTAATATTGTTTTTGGTTTTCAATGAGGTCCCAAACCAGGCATTTTGATTGACCACAATTATAGCGGGAAAAACCCAATGGCGGGTTCGTCTTTGAGAGGCGCTGTCGTGTGTCTCCTGCATATATCATAGCAGAAACACTGCTCTCCCTCTCCTCGCATTCATGACAGGAAAAAACACTCAAAATTTCCATACCAGAAACTTGTGAATGTCCTTCGGGAACACATACACTCTCTGTCTCTCTGTGTCTCTCTCTCTCTCTCTCTCTCCTCTCTGTCTCTGTTGCTCTCTCTCTTTTGAATGCACTCACACTTAAGCTTCTGCACACAGCGACGATCGACTCATGAATCTGAATAGGAGAAGTTTCCGATGTTTAGACAGCATAGAAAAAAAAATCCTGATGCATATTCAGCCGATATCCCCCATAGGCCTGGCTGCTGTCTCAGAGCTCGACTTGACGCGTCTGTGAAACGCGAACACTCTGTGTGTGTGTGTGTGTGTGTGTGTGTGTGTGTGTGTGTGTGTGTGTGTGTGTGTGTGTGTGTGTGTGTGTGTGTGTGTGTGTGTGTGTGTGTGTGTGTGTGTGTGTGTGTGTGTGTGTGTGTGTGTGTGTGTGTGTGTGTGTGTGCGTGCGTGCGTGCGTGCGTGCGTGCGTGCGTGCGTGCGTGCGTGCGTGCGTGCGTGCGTGCGTGCGCGCGCGCGCGCGCGGTTTCCTTTGGTGTTAATAAATGTAAACTTTTACTGTAAATTTAACTATTTACATGCACATTTGAGATATTTGCATATGAAAACTATGCCGTAGATCTGAATCCTAATCCCTTCATGGTAACCATTTTTGACTCGTCCACGATTTACTATGTGACGGATGCCATGGTGCTTAATGGGCTTCTCTGCCGGTGGACTTTACAGCAGCTCTATAGTTCCAGTGTCATTGACTGCGAGATGGATACACCCGGTTCATTTTTTCCCCCTTCCAATATGATGTGTGCGAGCTGCATATACATCCACCACAAATAGTGTGACCTTGACATTCCTGATTCTTGAAAAGGAAACTCGTACTCGTATTTTTTTGGGTTGAGTGGGAAAACTTGGGGCTCCACAGTCTTGACAAGTAACAGGAAGCTGCCAGTTTTCTTCAGTTTCACTTCATTAACACAATCCAAGTTGGACTAGCCTATTTTTTTTTCCCCTTGAATAGAAAGGTTAGGCTTTGCAGGCAGTTGTGCTCACTCCAATGGTTCCACTGCCTTCTAGTAATTTATTTTAGCGTAGCTTCCAATCAGAGAAATATAAGGCTGCCTGTAATATGTACAAGAGGGAGACAACTAAAGTAGCCAACCATGTCTTAGGCTACATCCATACTACATTTTCATTTTAAAAATGGCGTTTTACAAGACAAACTTCAATCTCAATTTCTCCCATTTATGAGAATATTTCATCATGTCTGAAAGCCTGAAAGCATTTTGTTATACTCTGGTTGCTGGTTATTTATAGAGCGTGGGGTTTTCTTTTGCCTCACACCTGAGCCAAAACCAGCAAATACAGATACTAATCTCTCCCGATTTGCATTTCTAGCCCCCCCTTGTTTCTTCCTCCCTGCCTTTCATCTCTCTAGAAAACCTCAGCCCCCGAGCACTTCTCTACTTCTGTCAAACTGTAGTAATGTCACTCCAAATCTGTTCCAGAAGTTTTGACTGATGTCGTTTATGAAAAGGTTCAGTCAGTATCCTTGTTTTCTTCATTTTTTATTCACTCTCCCACTTTTTTTGTGTGTGGTTCCTTTGCACCTCTTTCTTCTCCGTTAGGCAGTTACTCTTCTGACCGCTGAAACGTTGGGGGAAAGATTGTATTTTTGAGTTATACACAACTGCAATCTGCAGGATATATCACAGAGAAAAAGGAGATTAGTGTTTGTGTGTTCATTTTTATGTGTGTACTTTGGCATTGTGGTTTCCTGCCGCAAGTGAGGGTCACAACTCATAAACTGCCGTCCTTTTCATTTACTTGCGTGTGAGAGAGAGAGCTTGTGTGTTTGTGTGCAGGAGCAGAGCGCTGGTGATGTTGACAAGTCAGGAGTCCAATTAAAATGAAAAAGCATTTGAGTTTGCCATGTCTCAAGCTGTGTTATGTCTTAGGAGGCATGATGTACTCTTTGTCAAAGTACCATTTAGTGCGGGGGGCATTTTGTGCCTCTGTTTCATAGGGATGGTGAAGACGGATACCAAAAAAGAGCCGGGTAATGACGTGCAGTAAATTATCCGGGTGTCAAACTCCCCGACCATTTGACCCGCGAATGCGTCATTTTTATGTGAGGGTCTTAAATGACTGGGCATGCACTTGTATATGTATCTCTGTAATTTAGCGATGCAGGGTCTGATGTTTTCCTCCCTCACCGCAGCTCCAAGATTTAATCGCCACGTCCGTTTGCTTTGGAGAGGAGTGGACCTCTGTGGATAGTGCGGCCCAGTTGAAACCCTCTCCGAACGTCTGGGTCATAATGTTAGAAGTAACAAGCTGAGCAAACTTCAGCGGCAGCTCAGCTAGCAGCCCCTCCTAGACGTCCTGTGTCTGCAGAAAAGAAAAGTCAGAGAAAAGCAGATTTGAAAAAAAAAACGTGAAACTGCTTTCTACAGAGTTTTTACCAGATTTAATCACCGGGCCAGTTTGTTTTGGAGAGGAGGAGCTTTCTGTGGAAAAAAGACCTAATGAATGATTAACACTGTAGGAATCATTGGTGACGATGGTGGTGGTCTGGAGCCCTGTGATGAGATGATCAGTTTGAATCCCCGTCCACGTTTACACACCTGATAAGGTATATCACGTGACCATTCACCTACAGAAAATACTACAAATGAGTAGACGACAATAATGCAAAGTAAGAGCAAGGATTTCTTTTCTTGGACGGACAGACGACGAGGTGGAACTTGCACTTAAAGTGCTTACAACGTTTTGCATTCACCGCTGTCGAGTCGTGACTGATAAGAATCAGGAAGCAATTGCAGGCGACTGCCTCGTCATTTCCAAACCGTCTCCGTTTCTGCCCATTCACACTTCAACATAGCCCCGTAGAGCTTTCAAACTAAAACGGGGTGAGCGGCTTTTACAAAACGTCTCCGTTTCAGGTGCTCGGAAACTCCTAAACACAGGTCATGGACGTGGGTTAATGTGTAGTGTTGCGTGGGTCATTTGTTGCTGATTTGGGCTGAATGAGGAACTTGTGAATATTACTGATAATAACTATTCTTACTTTACTTATACCTGACATGTTTTTTGAGTGTGTATGCCATGTCAACCAGGTTCAGCAGGACCAGTATGTGTCTGGTTGAACTTGGCAAAGTGAAAACCGCTATCATGTGTAGATTAAGCCCCCCTGCCTCTATTAATCTGTGCATGTCACTGGCCTAAGAGTACATGAAGTAGAACAAAGCACCCTGTCTGTAAGGAGACCTTATAACAGTGGCCAGACATGATCTCACATGGTGCTCAGAAACCTGAGAGGGAGACCACCCTGGGTACAACCCCCCCCCCCCCGTCCCATGTCATTTCTCTTCTTTATCGCTTCCCCGTCTCTCCGATCTGTTCATCTGTTTTCTTTCCTGCGTCTCCCTCACGTTCACCTGTCTATGATATGTTACCGTTCCTTGCACATCCCCACTTTTTTAAAAGGGTGCTTGAAAGTCCTGTTCCTTATTCTTTTTCTTATTATGGTGACGAGTTATCTATAGTGTGACTTTTGTAGTGATGCCTGTAAAGCTGCAAAGTAAATGCCTCACGCATGAGCCCACAGCGCAGGAATGTGAAGATAATCCAGGATAGTTTGTGCAGACATGGCAGGCGCCCCATCTGAACATCTTTTCACTTGGCTGAGAGAGGTAGGCTGTCTTGGCAGGAAGCGTATATCAAAGTTTTGAATTTATTGGCGCTGGCTGATGAGCCCTTTGCGCTGCGAGTCTCTTCCTCTGCCTCTTCTTTGACCCTGACTTTCGGATCGGTCTCCGTTCTTTCACACACTGTTCCTGCTCCCTTTGACATCTCCCAAGTCCAGCTAAAAGAGTCTGCACGTAGAAGTACGAAGTTTTTACCCTGGCAAGGGAGCACCACGAGGGTGTGACTGGGACTCGTGGTGCCAGAGGTGTCTGCCAGACTGGCACTGCACCCCGAGGTGGCTGAAGGTTAACAGTTCTGCAGGCTTTTCGCTGGGTTTCCACTGCAGTTCCGCCTGTTTGCTTCAGTCATGCCATTTGTCAAATCCGCTCTTAAGCGTTTGGTCCTGAAAGCGGTAATCCTGAAGAGTTTATTTTTATTTTGTGAGAAACTCCAGCTATGAAACACAATACAGATTGGACTTTAGACCAGCATGTTTTGGAATTAAGTGTTTTTTTATTGCTCAGATATGTTATTGAAATATTGTGGAGTCAGTTGCAAGCTGAGGAGTTTCGTTTCAAAATGTAAACAGGCCTGTGACCCAACTGTTACACTCACCACAATCCCCACAATAATATAGTAGCATTCTTGTCATTAAGTCGTTCATATTAAAATTAGCACAAAACTGGGCTTGTGAGCGATGGGTGAGCGATGGGATGATTTTATATTGTGATGGAAAAATTGCAAAATTTGATGTTGTCTAGACTCCGTCTCCCCTATTAAGTTGGATCCATACCATGTTCACAAAGCAACAGAGGGATCACCCACAAGTTGGCTATGCTTGTTGGCCAAGTTATATCAAATTATTAATATCAAATTATATGATAAGTCTCTTAACAAAGTGTCTCTCTGTGTGACTTATTTGGGAGCTAGCATCGTGGAGGATCACGATGCCAAAAAAGGAATTGTCACAACGTCAGTAATGTGGCAGAGCTTTGGCTTTTTCACAGTCAGATCTGTAAATTGGTCGGGGCAACGGTCAACACTTTCAGAGGGAAGGAATATATTTGGGTTGCTACAACCCGTCTCATCTGTATCATGGTGCACACTTCAGATCAACAGCGGGGTCCGCTTGTGTCTTTAAAAGCAACATTGTTAAACGGGGGAATTCAAATCAAGTCAAATCAAAAATGAATTGGCTCTTACAGTCGGCGTCTTCTCGACAAAACATTCCAAAGGAAGACAGATTGCGATCGTGATTGTGTGTTTTGAAAAGATTGAGATATGATTTCTTTCTGGAAGTTTTTCCTCGGATCCCAACTATCTCCTATAGTCAACATGTACTCATCATCAGTGAAGTTTTGTGCAGGCCTGCATGGTGCTCAACGGTCGTTGATCATTCTTTGGCCAGTCTGGGTCACGTTACGTGAACACAAACATAATTTATTGGCCCCTTTTGATATGGAGAAACATTCAAAAGCCCCCATAAAAGCACAGCGTTTTCTCATTATCCAACATTCTTATGGTGAACTAATTTGATCGCGATGTGTGTGTGTGAGGTTTTGTTTTCTTCCTCCTTCGCTCTGAGATTTTATCAGCTTAATGGAGGCGCTCAGGTATGCAGCTTTGATCCGTCTCTGGAACGTTTTCACATTGGCTCCACTTTAACAGCAAGCCACTATTCCCATGATGCATCACTGGCCTGGTGGTTACTGCTTCTATATACCTCATCTTTGTACCTTATCCACGATGTCAAGAAAATAAGTCTGATTTCCTATGAGAAACTGTATATACTGGCTCAAGAAGGCTGAAGATAAATGTTTACAAAAAAAACACCTAGGAATGCCACTATGCAGAATTAGTTTTTCAAGTTTTAGTGTCTAATTAGTCAAGTATGATTAGTGCATGTTACTGCAGCCCCGAAGGCCTTGTTTTTATGACTTAACAGCTTTGACATTTAAGGGTTTTTTTGTGTTGAGAGGTAATAACTTGGGCCCGTTCCCGCTTACCACATTTACTTCTTGCAAACACACACACCTTGTGGTTTGTGCTAAGAGGTGTGACCTTTTGAAAGATATGTGCTTGGATACCTAAGTGTCATACTTCTTAGTTTAAGGGCTCATTGTCTCTGCTGTCACTTTTCTCCCCTTCATTTCCATCATTTGATGCTGAGTACACATAACATTTAGGCTACGTCCTGGTTTCATAACACGCAGGGAGAAAGAGGGAGAGGCGGAAACCTCATTTACTCTCGCTAAGCTGCTAGATTATGTCTCTCACTTGAGTCGTCACGATGCCTTACTTTTGTTTTTTGGGGAACCGTTGCTAAGCCACAATTCAGAAGGCCCCGTTACTGTTCTTTGTCCCGGCATGGGCGATAAATGGGGCAACGTGGAACATGCCACACATATGTTTGATTCCACAGAGAAAATTAGGTTCAATGTCTAAAAATGTGGCTTTTCTGTGGTCATGTTTTCCTCTTGCTTTATTTAGATTTGTGTCTACGGTTGGCTACAAAACAACATTTTGGAACAAACAAGAAACTATGAAACCAAAAGTTCAAAACAATACCCTTTTTATTCCTGTAGCAAAGCTGTTTGGTTGCATATATGTGTTACTTATAACATATGTGCCTTTAGTCTTGATGGTTATATACATTTTTTTTTTAATTACATCTAATGTCCTTGGTTAAATCTCATCCTCAAACGTCTCTCAGATTTGACTGATTCTCCTAAATACCAACTACCAAAAGTCTTATTTGACATCACAGCATTTCATCTTCAGTCATATCTTCAGATAAACACGAAGCCTGGTTTTGATGTGGATAAGTTACCAATCAAACCACGGGTCTGCCGCTATCTGTCTCTGCTCTTTGTTGCTCTCGTCTGCCCCCACCCCACTTTTTCCACAGTCCCCTTTCATTCCCCCTCTTTTGCTCCCTTCTTCTCTCCTCCACCCTCCGATCCCTCCCTTTTTCTCCCACATGTGGAAAGCATTACATCCTGTCTGGTGGAGAGGGAGAGCAAACATCCCAGGCCGAGACTGAGAGCCTCTCGGGTAGGTGTAGGGGGCAGTGGGGAGGCTGCTAGAATCTCTCTCCCCCTCTCTCCTGATGCTGTTTGGACAAAAGGGGGTCTTGTTATTTCAGAACCACAGCAGCCCGGTAGTTGACAGGTTTCACTCTCCCACTGCATTGGACTGGAAGAGACCTTGGTTGAAATGAGGGTGAGGAAGATAAAAAGGGGGAAAATCCAGCTGGAGTTCTCTGCACACTTGTACATTTTGGGTGAATGATTTCTGAAGCATCTGTAGATGTGAGTTTAAGACACTTGTGTTGGTCTCGCATTCGTCTTCTTTCCATCAAACTTTTGTGTTGTGAGCTTTATCAATGGGTTGTATACTTAAATTACGATTGACTCCAACTCAATTAATATATCTGAACATGTTAGAATAAATGTCTTGTTTGCTTTTTCTGGCAGTATCGTCCATGCACATGCTCTTCTAGAAAAAAAAAAGACCACTCGTCTTTCCAAGTCGTCTGATCACTACACAACTTGCTGTGTTGTGATGTGGAGTCACAGGGGCGAGGGGGGGGGGGGGGGGGGGGGGGGGGGGGGGGGGGGGGGGGGGGGGGGGGGGGGGGGGGGGGTCACACAGATGTGATCTTTCACCAATGTGAAACCCCCATAAAAAAGCTATAGTCCTGAGCTCTGCCTGGCTGTAGACGGTTTTTCGTCTAGATATTTTTGGGTACAAATCGCATCTTTGAAGTGTTCACGCAGCGATTGCCGATTGAGAGCCGATTTGGCGCTGGTCTGGGGCTTTTGTCGACGAGTTCCAATCTGCAGTCATGTGGAAAATCTGGGCTAAAATCATGTAGAAGGAACTAGGTGTTAGTTATATTTACTTACTGCTGTCAAGGGCTTAACGTACCAGTTGCTGCTCTTTTTTACGATGGTACACTTAATTAATAGGTTTGTGGAACCAGTTTAAGGAGCTAACTGGTCCTGAGAATTGGATTTAGGGACTCAGTTGGGAAAGGTTTAAAAACCATCATTAGGTTGTTGCTTCTTTTCATAAGTTGATCCACATTGAAAAGCTATCTCATGCTCGTCCAGCATCCCGGACTTGTCAGATGTTGAACAGGATCCTAGTCTTCGTTTATGTCCCAAAGCTCGATAGACCCTGACATAAGGCAGAAACCACCACACCGTCACGGCTTGGATCGAGATCCACTAAACGGCTACGTGCGCCGGTGAATCCAATTTTATTTAGGCCTGGAATGGATTTCCTCCTATTGATTGTCACAAAAATATAATCTATTAAAAGGCGCTGACAAATTGATATTTTACAGCCAAAATGTGAGATGGCTCACACAGAAGATCCAATCGCGCTAGTTTCTTTCTCAACGGTACTATGACTGAAACGTAGTTCAGTCGCCACAGTATGAGAGGGAGGCATTAAAGTGAGGAAGATATGGTGGATCATCATCAGTGTGATCATTCAGTGTTTCTGTGATGCTGCCTGGGATTCTGAGTTTGACCTGGAAGAGGAAAATTGAACCGTCTGAAGTCCAATTACTGTGACTGTGACACACTAAAACTAAGTGTCGTTAATGCACGTTTGGTCAAAGTTACCCTCATTATTTTTGCCTCTTTTTTTCAGTGCACACAAACGTCCACTGGCACATAGATCCTTTGACTGAACAAACACTCCCCCGCTCCCCCTCCACATGGTGTGTGGGCCGAGGCTTCGGAGCCTGGAGCTGCCTCGGGTCGTCCGTTAGTTAGATTCAAGCTAATTAAATTGACCCCATCACCGTCTAAATGCAGCAGCAGGCAGTTAGCAGACACCGACGGGGGCCAGTCATTTAATTAGCCAACCTGCTCCGCCGGGTGGAAACAGATATGCACTTAATTAGCGAGGGTTCGACGTCTCTGCGGCCATTATGGTGACATCGAGAGATTCGGATTGGACACGCCTCTTCCTCTCCCTCTTTTTCCCCCTCTTCTTTTTTTATATGGTGTCATGGTCGCAAGTTTTCGAGGAGAATTTTATCTGTTATCTGTTTTTTATAACTGAGCTCCGGTTTGATTTATTTTTTCCAAATAATTGATAGGAAACACAGTGAATCTTTAAGTACCTGTGAGGTTTTAGGTCGGTGCACAAGGTTTATCCCCATAGATGAAATGGATGAATACAAATGCTCTTTTCTTCTGTTGTTCTGGCCTCCGTGTAATGGATCCCTAAGCTGCAGGTGCAATTATTTCAGCCTTTTTTGTAGTCTTGCAAAAAAAAGAAAAAATCTCTCTCTCTCTCTCTCTCTCTCTCTCTCTCTCTCCCCCCCCCCCCCCCCCCCCCCCCCCCCCCCCCCCCCCCACGTGCCTATTTCTTGACTCTGCTTCATAGTCCTCTGAAAAAAAAATCGAGATTGGGCCGTAAGGTTGGGGATGGAGACATGGCAAAGGGTTGAGGAACACACACACACATGCACACACGTGCACATCAGAGGCGAAAGCTCTGATGCCGTGTGCCTGGCTCCAGTCCTTTGTAGTGCAATGAGCGGAGAGTTGGCTGGGAGCAGCGAGTAGGGGGGGGGGGGGCGAGAGAGGAAAAGCCATGGGGGGGTGAAGTACAGAAGGAAGGAGGAGGGAGGCTGAGCAGTATACCGGCAGCATGGAAGGAAGCAGCAGTTAGCGTCCCTTGGGCTTTAGGCTTTTATCTGTCGGTTGTATTGAAACCAATCTCTCAGACCCTACAGCTCCAAAACATCTACACCATAGCCCTGTGTGTGTGTTTGGGAAAGAGAGACGTTTACGTACATAGACATTTCACTGAGAATTGTAGGAAAAACCTAGTACACACAGCCCGCTGCTTGTTCACCTTATGCATAGCCCACGTATGTATTTGATTTACAGTTGGCACATAATCACATACACACACACACACACACACACACACACTCACTCACTCACTCACTCACTCACTCACTCACTCACTCACTCACTCACTCACTCACACACTCTCTCTCTCTCTCTCTCTCTCTCTCTCTCTCTCTCTCTCTCTCTCTCTCTCTCTCTCTCTCTCTCTCTCTCTCTCTCTCTCTCTCTCTCTCTCGTGGACGCCCCCCACCCAAGCGATGCTCCTCTCTTGCCCTCCAGTGTGTTCACTGATAAAAACCTTGGACCACTGCTCAATAAGCCCCGAAGAAAGGATTAGTGATTAGTGATTAGTGTGTGTGTGTGTGTGTGTGTGTGTGTGTGTGTGTGTGTGTGTGTGTGTGTGTGTGTGTGTGTGTGTGTGTGTGTGTGTGTGTGTGTGTGTGTGTGTGTGTGTGTGTGTGTGTGTGTGTGTGTGTGTGTGTGTGTGTGTGTGTGTGTGTGTGTGTGTGTGTGTGTGTGTGTGTGTGTCACATCATGGGGCTCACGTCTCCACTCTGTCCTTTGAAGATGAGTGAGCATACTCCCGCTTCCTCTCTTCCTTTTTCTTTCCTTTTACACTCCTTCCTCTTCTTCCCCTTCTTCTCTGTGCATCTCTGAGCTCTTCTCTCATTCCACTCTTGCTTGGGTGACTCCTAACACCTCTGTCTTTGAGCTGTTAGCGTCTGTTACATGTCAGGATTTTACGCAGTGCTCCGCTGAGAGAAGAGTCACTTGAGAGGAGAAGAGCCTCTTGGGTTAGTTTACGGCATCTACAAAAGACCCTGACGGAAGAGCTGAAGAGGCAGGCCCCAATTAAATGGATGACATATACATGGCAAGTTCCCATGGTGTAACCGTCGCTCTGAGATGTCGTAACAGGGTGCAAACGGGATGGAGGAGGCAAGACAGAGAAACAAAAATGAACTGGCGTGATTGCAAACATTTTTTTTGTGACCTACTTAGTCTTAATCCTCCTCTATTCCTATATCTGAGAGGAGAGCAGGTTAGGATTTAAGTCTGGTAAAGATTTTTAAAAGTGATAAGGTAGTCGTGTTCTAATATTATTATTACATTCATTTTGCTGACGCTTAACAGTAATCTTTTAAAAAAAAAATCACATCAGAGGTAGGTAGGTAGCATAAAAGGCCTTGCCTAAGGACCCACACTGGATTCTAGCCATGCCCGGACCAGGAAGTGAACCCCTCGTAACCTTGAGCTGACTTCAATGCAGAACCACATATTAACACATCAAGTTATTTCTCTCGTCCATTATTAAATTCCTTTTTTGGCGTGTGTATCGCACATTTTTTTGCAATTTTTGCGCATTTTTGTGAAAAAACGTGCTTTGGAGACATTTCTCCTGGTGAAGGATCGCGTAGTGTGTGACCCCCCCCCCCATTGCAGATGAGTCACGTTGTGTGAACAGCACAACGACTGAGAGCCTCGTGATTACCAGACAGCACGTCGCGTAGTATGAACAGCACTGCGGTCTTACGACTCTGAAAGTCGTGTAGTGTGTCTAAGGCATTAGCGATGCCAGCCGAAATTCCCTTCAGCAACAGCCTTGTATCATTACAACAGATGCAATCACGCAGCACAGGATTGAAAAACCACAGGTTCTGGTAGTTATGTTTGCGACTCACAGCTTGAGCTCCCACTGAGGTTTCAGCCATTCTTGTGAACCGCTCTTCTGTGGTTAGGATTAACCTCAAGGTGGACGCTTTAAAAAGAAAAGAAAAGAAAAACTGGGCTAATGAGACCAAAGGCTTGTGCTCCGTGCTTATTGGAAATAAGGAGTTTGAATACAGTTCTTGTGAGCTGAGCCGCCTGTTTTGGATCCAGCGTCTCATTCCATGTGCACGTTTGCGGCGCTGCCCTTTACACGGCAAAAGAAGCAAAACAATTTTTTTTATTATTATTACGAGAGAGCCGTGATTAGTCATCCAAAAGGATTGCTACTTTATGTGCACTCCACATGCTATCGCTGCACAAATGATTTTTATTGCACAGCTTGACAAATGAAGCCAAGGCTTCATAAAGTGCGTGTGAGTGTCTGTGCTGCAGGAAAATATGGGAATTTCCTGCTGCTTTCATGAGTAAAACAGCTGGAGAATATACATATGTATGTATTTTGATCTTTTAGTGTCTATTATTGTAATATTTTAGCCAGATTCCTTTTTATAGTTGTGCCATAATTACTTTTTCCAAAGAAGTTAAGTCCTAAAACATATTTATCATCATCAACCGAACATTAACTTTTGGCATCTTTTGGAGATTGTGATATTAATATTTACCATAACGCCCAGCCGTACATGGAAGAGTTGGCTCTAAGGTGTCTGGTTACGTTCTCTGTCACTGTGTTGACCGTCTGTACGGCCTCTGTAGTGTATGAGTATGTGTCTGTGTACATTTGAGTGTTTGATTATGGGTCAGGGAGGGCCACAGGCCCACGGTGGCCCAGGCGGCCTCAGGCCTCTCAGGTTTCGGAGCGGAGCATTCCTCCCCGGCTGCTCCATAGCTGTGAAAACCGCAAAGCTGCTCCAACAACAAACACTCCAGGCACTGGGGGATCGACGGCTAACCTGTGGCTAATCAACAACAGGAGTTTTCACTCCTGTTGGAGACGAAGCCGCTTCTCCGCTCTAGCGACTAGTTCTCCCCCTTCTCTTTTGTTAGGGTGGTGTTTTTGAGAGCACATGGTTTCCTGCTAAGTAGTGGCAGCTCTGTTTATGTGTGTTTATTTGACAGTTCCACATCTTGGACCTGCTGTTTTTCCACTGAGAAGGGCGTGGAACTGTAGACTGTCTGGGGTTGTTTTTTCACTTTGCTCAGTAGTGAAATATGCAGCTGTGTGTGTGTGTGTGTGTGTGTGTGTGTGTGTGTGTGTGTGTGTGTGTGTGTGTGTGTGTGTGTGTGTGTGTGTGTGTGTGTGTGTGTGTGTGTGTGTGTGTGTGTGTGTGTGTGTGTGTGTGTGTGTGTGTGTGTGTGTGTGTGTGTGTGTGCGTGCGTGCATGCACGCATGCACACCGCATGTGGAATAATAACATTACGGAAAAGTTTGTATTGCACTCTACTGCAAAATATCAGAAATATACACAAAAAAATAACAACATAACAAGGACCGCCGACTCCATTCAGACAATCCGGATTAAAACTGAGTACTTGTGTCAATGTGTCTCCAACAGAACTTTGACAATCAGCTCCGTGTCCATTGCCTATTAGACATGATCACATTATAATTGAAACCTCAGTAAATGACAGAGTGTCGGCTGAATGGCCCAATTATGACCCAGAAGAGGGCATTGTTAAGAGACTTAAGTGAACAGTTGCACGTTTGTTTGCGTGAGTCAATGCCCGACTTTGTCTGTCGGTTTGTGCATGTGTCCTTCAAAAAAAAAAAAAAAAAATCAAATCCCACTTTGTTTATATGGTGCCATCTGTTCAAATTAGCAATGCTAGTTGCTTAACACTTCAAAAATACAACAATAAAAGGCAATGCAACACAGCAGCAATAAGATGATCAATAAGATAAATCGGGTAAATTGGAGCTGCAAAGATTAGCCAGTTGATCATTATTGCTATCGAAAGAAAAGAACATTTTCATTTGTCTGACTTATTAGTATTCTGATCATATTGGAACTGTCAGTCAGGCACAAGGATGGACATTTCTTCTGTTTTCTAGTGACGTCTGGACCAAAAGATAAAGCGGCTAATAAGAAAAATATCCGGCAGGTTAATTGGTAATGATAATGATCCTTTGTTGAAGCCCTGCTGTCAATACAAAGCCCCCCCAAAAAATGCATTTCTGTGCATAAATTGGTATGAAGATTAGGTGTCCTGGAATAACTCGGGTTCTTTTGATTAAAGCTACCGTATCTTGAAATGGGCCGCTCACGTTTGAGAATCCGCTCTGTTCCGTGTGAAACAGATGAGACTTTGCCTTTGTAGAGATTCGTTGTAAGACCTACCAACGAGCCGGCAGCGACGCTCCTTTGCGAATCAGCTCCAGGTCAGCTGGTTACGTGGTGGATTCTGGGTAATTGGTGGTCCTCTGGAATGTGTCGAACAAAGGGTGTGGACACTAGGCAGCAGGAAATGGTTTGGGTGTTGAACCAGGCAATTTAAGGCTTTGTGTGCAGCGGGGCAGCTTACGTTGAACCACCTGCCCACCTGGTGCCGCAACACAAACATTAGCTTTTACTCTGTTTGTAGCTGCCACGCAGTACGGCTGCCTGTGTTTAGGGAAGTGTGTGTGTGTGTGTGTGTGTGTGTGTGTGTGTGTGTGTGTGTGTGTGTGTGTGTGTGTGTGTGTGTGTGTGTGTGTGTGTGTGTGTGTGTGTGTGTGTGTGTGTGTGTGTGTGTGTGTGTGTGTGTGTGTGTGTGTGTGTGTGTGTGTGTGTGTGTGTGTGTGTTGGGGGCAGGTCCACGTTCAGGCACCTCTTAAAACTGTTTTTTCTGGTGCTCTCAGAGCACTGAGGTCACACCAGGGCTCATTTTCTCCATGCGTTAATGCTGCGCTCGGCTTCCCATTCACTTATATAAAATATAAATCACGGACTATCAAAATGCTTCGGCCTGGAAACAGGAATGGGGAAATTTTAGCATCGCCTTGTGATTCAGACTCACGCGAAACCATAATTTTTTGGTGTCACGGCTGATCTCCAGACTCCAGACAGGTTGACACATTTTCCTCCCCAACCTAGACACTGATATAAAACGACAGGACCGTAACCGTCTACGGCTTGGCTGTTATAGAAGATAAACAGGTTTATCATCCTCTCAGGACCAGCAATAGAAACGGCTCTGCACCTGTCTGCAAAAGAGAAATGCATCTGAACCAATGCTACCGTCGACCTCACTCGGAGATCTGAAATCAAGATGGTGACTTGGGGTCAGTGAAGTCAGTGTGTTTGTTGTTAATTATTTATTTATCGCCACTTTTTTTAGTCAACGTCATAAAGCAATGTCGCACTGAAAAGTTTCTTTATAACCTGTTATAAAATATACAAGATTGATGACTGATTTAACTCGCATACCAATTTGCATGTTGACTTGTCATAGCAGGGGAAGCACAGATTATGATTTATAATTTTCAACATTTAACTAATGCTTTTGTCACATTTATGAGATGCATTCTGGGTTTATTTTTCACAGAGGAAAACCTGCATTGAATTTAGTACATATTAAATTCAGCTACACTCCTGCTCGACAAGAGAAAATATCTGGTTCTGTAAACGTCAGTTATTGCATTTAGTTGTACTTGAGCACATATTTTTGCGCTCGTGAATTTTGGATAAATTAGACCTAGCAGTCTCCATCAGCTTGGGCAAGTCTGTAGTTGAACGTATTCATCCTGAAAGGCTATTGTTGTCGCTACTTTCTCCTTGTGAGTGTGTGGCAAGGTGGTAAAGTGGTTAGCGCTGTTGCCTCACAACAGCAAGGTTCTGGGTTCGACGTGACATCTGGCTGGGGTCTGCGTGGGTTTTCTCCGGGGCACCGGGTGGTGTACGTGTAAATGCTGATGACGGTAATTTGGTTCGACGAGAGCATATTGACCAACCAATCCCCCTGTCGAATGGGAGAATGCAGCCCCCCACTTCTCGCTGCTGCAGACAAAATGTTGTCTGTACTGAATGTTCAGTCCCCAGCCGCGGAATTTAGCTTTAATATGGCCGTCAGACTTAATGAGCATCAAAAGCACACTGCCACAACAAAGGCCCTGGTCTGGCAGCATTCTTTACAAACGCGAGGAAGTGCGGTCGCCTTTTTCACCGTTCAATAGACGTAGTCACAATAATGCAGTAGTTCGCCCTCCTTTTTCTTCAGAATGCACTCCGACTCTTTGTAGACAATAATTTCAGCATGTCAATAACAAAGCTCTCTGCTCAACAACACCCGAAACCAAAATCCACCTGGGTAAACAAAAAAAACGTGCCAAATACTCCGTCCTCAGGTGACGGATTTACGTTATTGGATCCAAATCTTCTGCATTCCCCCGCTCACCTAACCTCACTGTCTCTTCTTCTTCCTCCCCCCCATGTCTCTCCACAGAGGATTTTCAACTCGTTTGTGTACACCGAGAAGACATCAAACGGAGAGACGGAAGTGCAGCAGGTGAGTAACAAAGGCTCCCACTATCTGCGTGTGTGTGTGTGCGAGTGTGTGTGTGTGTGCGAGTGTGCGTGTCTGGTTGTGTATATGCGTGCTTCGGCTGGTTGTCTATATGTAGTCTTTGGTAGGTTTCAATTTTAGCAGCAATAATACACACACACACGCACACACACACACACCAGAGGAAAAAGGGTGTTTATTAAAATCATACAGTTGCCGTATCATTGGCTTTGAAGTTCTGTTTTTCCACTCGTCTGTGTTCCGTGTCTCCTTCTCCCTTCACTCACGATGATTATGCAGAGCTGCAGTCAGACAGGATAGCAACGCTTCCAGGAGAGAATGGAATCTGTTATTTTTGGAAACAAACAACACCAGAATTGGCAGATTTAAAAAAAGAAAGAAAAATGACCCTCAATCTGCAAGTCAGAATATACGTGTGCCATATTTTTTTGTCCCGGATTTGGGAAACTATGCACAGAATTTCTGGCATCGGATGTCAAGGCAGTCGTGTGTGTGTGTGTGTGTGTGTGTGTGTGTGTGTGTGTGTGTGTGTGTGTGTGTGTGTGTGTGTGTGTGTGTGTGTGTGTGTGTGTGTGTGTGTGTGTGTGTGTGTGTGTGTGTGTGTGTGTGTGTGTGTGTGTGTGTGTGTGTGTGTGTGTGTGTGCGTGCGCGTGCGCGTGTCTGCACTCGCGCATCAGCGTTATTGGCAGAGTGACAGTAAACAACAGACTGGTAAACAGCCACCAGCAAGAACAGACAGGTTGATGTTTGTTTGCATGTCTCCTGTGTGACTGTGTGCGCCCGCGTATCCGTCTGAGTGAGTGCACGCGTGTCTTCTTGTGCGTGACATATACGGCATCTCTCAGTCTCTTGTAGCTAGTCACTACTCCAGAGAGGCATATGGAACTGACCTTGAACCACTGGTGTTTCTTGTTCTTGTTTTCTTCATTATAGTCTCATTTATAAGGAATGGGTCCAGTCAAAAACGTATCCCCACCACAGAAACCTCAACAACAATACCACGCCTAAGGTTTTGAATTGCATTTGGATTTGGTGTATTTTAATGAGCCACTGTCCCGGGGCAGCCCAGACTTTATTCATTCTGGGTCCTTGTGAGGCGTTTAATTGTTTTATTTCCATGGGCAGCTCATGGAGCAGCCCATACATTCTGCCCACTGCCCTTCTGAGATGACAGCCCTGGCATAGTTGGCTTGCCGTGTCTCTCTGGGCAGAGGGGCTGTGTCCCCGAGCCAAGTGCAGGCTCAATTAAGGATCTGCAGAGGACGAGAGGGCTGGGAAAGAGCAGGGAGAGAGAGTAGCCAAGGAGCTGCCGAGGGGAGCCACTGACTTCTCGGACCGGTTTCCCAACCTGAAAATTCATTATTCAGAAAGAAACACAGATTTGAGCCCTCAGTCTTCCTCGTCTCTCCCCGAGTCAGTCTCCTTCTGTTTTATGAATGTATTCTGCTTGTTTCACCCACTGACACCATGTACAACTCTGCGTTAACAAGAGGTTCTACTTGCCCTCTATGTGGAGCCGTGATGGAGTGAATTCAGAGAAATACTTTTTAATACTTTTAATTATTATCAGATGTAAAAATTTAATCGGGACCATTAAGTACCATTAAGTAATCAATATAATTATTATTATCAGTTTCAGTCCGAAAGGATTCCCCCTCTGTAGGGTGGCTGGGCTCAGCCTTAGAGTTCGGACGGAGCTCGGAGGAGAACCGCTGCTCCAGGGGTCAGTTAAGGTATTTCGGATATCTTGTCAACTGGGAGGAGACCTAGAGGAAGACACAGAACTCGCTGGAGGGACTACACATCCCTTCTGGCCTGGGAATGCCTCCGGACCCCCCCAGGGTGAGCTAGAAAGTGTTGCCGGGGAGAGGAATGTCTCTAACACCCTGCTTAGCCGGCTGCCTCCGAGTCCCAATCCAGGATAAGTGGAGGAAGATGGATGGATGGTTTCAGTCCTCACACAAGTGTCTCTAAGATACGAAGGACATTGGCCCCCGAGGTGAAAACGTTGCAAACGATATATGATCTTCAACTTTGAGTTGAAGCACAGCACTTATCCTTATTTGCAATCTCCAGATGTGAGAGTCAAACTAATTCAGAGAAGCCAAGAAGTGCACGGTCATGGTTCTACCATGCCAGAGTTTCTTGAGTCTGCACCACAGACCTGTATCTCACTCCTGCAATCCGAATTAAGATTTGCCATAAACACCTCTGCCAGCGACTGTGGTCGAAGGCTTCCTGGCAAACCTTAAAAGTCAGGGTGCCTTGATGCCGTCCTCTCCAGGTCTGTGGCTGAACCAACCAACCAACTTCACTGGGTGTTGCAATGCACACCCTACACTGCTGGTGGGATGGGCGAGAGAGCGCAGAGAGGAGCCCTGTGTGTTGGAGAATGTGGTTAATCTCGGGGGGCACAGGTTGGCTTTGGCTGCGCCGTGGCAGACTGTAACCTAAGCTGTAACTTGCATAGCTCAACGTTTCTGGTTTCTCTGAAGTCACCCTGTTAAAAGTTTGAGTCTTTCTTTCTCCCCTCTGTCTCTCCCCCCTCCTCCTCCCAGCTATGGAAACACTCCTCGGCTGAACACTGGGCCATTTTTCCCTCTTTTTAATACAAGGTTCGCAGCAGCTAATTGCCGTGCGGCTATGCATGGACAATACAGTGTGGGGCGTGTGTGTGAGAGTGCACATGTAAGTGTCTGGTATGTGTGTGTGTGTGTGTGTTCCTTGTGGTGAAGTAGTGGTAATTGTGGGGTGTGTCTCAGCCTCCTGTTAAACCCCTAATAAGAATGGCTGGCGGTTGATTAGGTGTACAGGCGGTCAGTGGGTCGCGGTACATTTCCCCGTGCCTGGCTTGAATCACAGCCCTTTACAGGCGCTGGTAATTATGGGATGTGAATAAAGGGGGTCCAGTTACCGTGGAAATAAGCCCTTTCCTGCATTCAACCAGACTAAGTACATTACTTGAAATGGCTTTGGGAAATGTTCAGACCATTTTCTACATAAAAAAAAGTAAAAATCTTATTGTCGCAATCTATTACCGAAATCAGACACGTCAGACTCAAGGAAAATGTCCAGACGTCAGTGCACGTCTAAAGGCAGCTTTTGGTGCGAGGTCCCTGTTTTGTCTGCTCGGAGTTTCTCCAAATGTCTGGGACTCACTAACTGATTCTTCAGCTGAACTTTAAAATACATTTCCACACAGAACAAGGGCTGTGGACTTGCACATTGCCGGATCATTAGAAAGGTCTGGCCCTGTATGAAAAGAAGGACTGATTAGGCTGTGACAATTAAATCCTGCTTCAGTGTTCGCAAAATCAAACGAATATTGTTCCGAAGACAAACTTGAAAATCTGTTAATCTGCCCTTTGAAGCATTTCGCCAAATTAAATAGAAAGTTAATCCAGAAGTTACTGCAAGTGATTAGTTCTTTAACAGATCCTGAGTAAACCAGTGGATCAGGTGACACCTTTCAAGTAAAGAGGGTAATCTGAAACGGATTACATGCCGCGCATGTGATGTCCTGGATTGAATGGGTGTAAATTGGTCACAATCCATCATAACATCCTTTCATCGCATTTTGACAAAGGGCGAGAACAGGGAGCTGTTGTGAACGAGCCGCTGGTGCGCTGGTTATTAATGTCCCCCCAAAAGGCTGCGGCGGGGCTGGTTATTAATTTTCCCCCTCAAAGGGCTGGGACCCTGGTTTGAAAGGGCACTGTGTGAGATGTGTGCTCGACCAGAGGAAGAAAGGCGAAGCATAATGTATGCACGTTCAGGGGCTTGCATTTACTGGGTCCCAGTTAACACAACTGAATGAGAGGTTCTGTCTTTGTTGAGAAACTCTAATTTCCCCCTCCCTGCCTCCCGGTTTCCATGGCTTTTTAAAGGTCAATTGAATATGTAAAACTCACTGGAGACTTATCTTTGCCTGTTATCAGACATTTCTTCTTTTTTCAATGACATTAACGTAGGGAAAACAAGAAAGATGAATAGTTGACGGTGTTTGGTGCAAAGTAATCGCCAAAAGCAACAAACACAAAATCACTACACGAGAGATACAACCATAGAATCCAGTAGGTTGTGTGATGCAGTTTATCATATTTACAACTCTCCAGCTCCCCATCATTCTCTTCAGATTGGGCCCTGTGTTGTATTTTTTTGAGTGGATTTTCTTATTTAATGATGAAGGGGCTTGCTGCGTCAAAGTGGTGAGCAGTTAATGTTCTCCAGCCTCAGGCATCCATCATTCAGCTCTGTGTTTTAACAGTGATGGATTTCACACTTAGCGCAACCAGAGATCTGGGCATCTTTGGAGGCTTTTTAAACGCCACTTTTGAATATTAACTTTTTTCTGTGCGTCCATGTACAAACGTATGCGGGGATTTCGGGGGTTCCAATGATGTTCATGCAGAACTGAGCGTGTGTGGATCGGTCTTGTGTTTCTTATGGACACATGTATATACGAAATAAAGCTCGTGTTTCTCTGACCGTAATGGGCTGAATTTGAAAATAGTCCTGTTAAAGATATGATTTAAGTTAAATTCCAGTTTGAACAGGCTTAATAAAGGATCGGTAGTATCTTTCAAAGTGTGTGTGTGTGTGTGTGTGTGTGTGTGTGTGTGTGTGTGTGTGTGTGTGTGTGTGTGTGTGTGTGTGTGTGTGTGTGTGTGTGTGTGTGTGTGTGTGTGTGTGTGTGTGTGTGTGTGTGTGTGTGTGTGTGTGTGTGTGTGTGTGTGTGTGTGTGTGTGTGTGTGTGTGTGTGTGTGTGTGTGTGTGTGTGTGTGTGTGTGTGAGAGAGAGAGAGATATTTGTATTGTCTTGGCTAATTCAGTTTTGGTTTGGCAGTATTTCCTCACACTGTGGGATCATCTCCCACATGGCTTAGAAAGTAGAAGTGTTCTTAGTCAGTCTGGCAGATTCAAACCGAGTGGAAGTAAATAAGAGATCAATACGGGCGTCACCATTACTCATTGTCTAATCAGAACGTCTGTCTCGTGTTTTCCTTTTGTGCAGCTGGCCAAGAAGATACGGGAGAAGTTTAACCGCTACCTGGACGTGGTGAACCGGAACAAGCAGGTGGTGGAGGCCTCGTACACGGCCCACCTCACATCCCCACTCACCGCGATACAGGACTGCTGCTCCATACCGGCGTCCATGATGGAGTAAGTAGCTCTCTCTTTAACACACACACACACACACACACGCGCGCACACAAAGACATACCTCCCTCAAAGAGCCCTGCAGGAGGTTCGACTTCTTGTGTGTAAATTCACCTCCCACAGTTAGCAACATGCACTCAGGTCAGCCACAACGTTAAAACAGGTATAACCAGCTACCTGTCTTAACGTTGTGGCTGTGTGGTGTGTGAAGAGCTGTAGAGATTAGATGTACATTGCCACATGCTCCAACACATTACCCACATCTGTCCCTTGTTTTGATTTTCTCTGGATTAATTATAGCCTGTTTTTGATCGTATAATTTACAGCACTGAGCAGCGCCGGTGCGCTCTGATACTTGGCAGGTTCTTTCAGAACCTATTCAGTTAGTTGTGCCAGTTGTAGCCCTGATGCAGTGTAAGTCAACAATGATGAAGTTTTATGGGACTTTGAGCCAAGGCAATAAAGTATTTCTTTTGTTGAAAGCCTGGAGATTTGGTGACTCTGTTGGCATCAATTTATATCCATGAGATTCGTATTCATTTGTTTTTTAATATTCACAATGCAATTGCAAACCATGTGCAACACAAATACCAATGTTCTTTATGGCCAAATTAAGCCACTGTGGCTAGATCAGCGCTAGTCTTTTTTTTTGTTAAACTGCATATGAGACTTTTGAGCAGTTTTCAGACATGAACTCTAGAAAAAGTCCGGAAAATCGTGTGTTGACATATTCCGGAGTTTGTTGTTCACAAATGAAGAGCGCAGTCGAAACATTTAGGTGAGGGGTGGCGCCTGGGTAGAGCACCCACTAGCTCGCCAGGAATCTTACAGAGATTTTCGTGCTGTTTTCTCACGTGGGCTCTAATATTTGTTTCGTAAATTTCACAAGGGGAGGTGGGAGGAAAAGTTCAGGAAAGTGTCAGGAGAAACATTTGCGTCCTCACGTACAGCCCCCCCAGGAAAAGTTCTGGAAAATGTCTGAACTTTAGTGCACATCTGAATGCAGCTTCGATGTCAGATTTTAAATCCTACGTTGAGAGTTTTTGAAATTGCCTTAGTCCACAGTGTAGACTCAGCTTCTCAGCCAATGACTTACTCCGGCAGAAGAAGAAAAAAAACAGTTCAAAGCCGAAGCTCGGAGAGAGCGAGAGTTGCCTTCAGTTCTAATCTACAGAGCAGCAGCTGTCTCTCCCCCTCATCCCCTCTCTCTCCATTTCGGTCTATCTCCCTCCCCTTTATCAGCAGATGTAACCAGTTATTGCTCTCTGAAGTTATTGCGCCGCAGACTTCACAGGGCTGCAAGGTCACCTGTCCTTCCTTCACTGGTGCACAGGGAAGGAGGGGGAGTGGGGCTGCCTGGACAAGGGGCCACTGGCCACCTGTAGCCGAATCGTGCACATGACATGACTGTACATACATTCAACATGACTTGTTCACACGCAAACGCGCTGAATTTATGTCACAGCAATGTGCAATTTAGCACCGTGGGTTTACAGCTTTGAGAGACGGTTTGAGGCAGAAGTTGCAGAGAGAACGGTTATATAAGGCCCCGAGTCGGAAGGATGGAAGGATGCAGAGGGAATTGGCGGTGGGGTTGAACATACCAAACTGAAGCTGCGTTTGATAGATCCGGGAACTTCAAAAGGATCTTCCTCAGCAGCGGAGAAGGCACAGAGCTCTCCCGCTATCAAATTTTCTTTTTTTTTTGATTTATGTCGGATCGTGAGATACTTTCAGGAGCCGCGTGTTGAATAATTTAGCTCTCCCTTCCCCGTGCACTCTGCAGCAGGGAGAGCTAGCAGAAGCATCTTTTTTTCTGTTTCCTGAGTTTGTAGAATGGCGATTGCCTTTCAGTTCAAATTAAGTTCAGCTTAATTTCTGCTCTATTTGTTGGATGTTAACAAAACTGGGAAATGCGAAACATTTGCTTTCTTGCTGAGAGTTGGATGAGACAATTGATAGCACTGTCGTATCTTTATGGTCAATATGTCACTGGTGTCATCAGTGGGTTGGGTTAGCTTAGCTTAGCATAAAGACTGGGAAAAAGTTGGAAAAACAATTAGTTGAGCTCTGGCCTTTCACTCTCATACTTTGTGCCAAAAGATGCTCATTTAGTAAATGACTACTTGTGGGAGAATAATTAAGCTGACTGCTAATAAATTAATGGGCTTTATTATTCATCGGGTTAAGTTTTGTTACACAGAGGCCTGAAAAGTGTGATAACTAATACTTCTCATGATCCCAATGCCACTGCTGATGTTTGTTTTCACCTTCAACACAATGGTTTGCGTTGGGCTACGCCCACTTATTTGTCTCAATCCAAAAAGTCATCACTTTTGATACATTGACGCTTGTTGTCTATGAGTTTTTGAGCTCTTAAAACGCAGCTGGGCCCATTTTTAATTTGAAAACTCCGGGGTTCCATTTTAGTCTGGAAGAGCACAAAACTGAGAGTTTTGGAAACAATGGCGTGGACACACCCATGTTTGCTTCCTGATTGGATCCTATCAGTCACGACTCGAATGCCAGCGGTGAATGCAAGGCGTTCATGACACTCAGTAACAGTTCCACCTCGTCGACAGTCCAAGAAAAGAAAACCTGGTCTTACTTTTATACCATCACAGTTAATTGTCCTTAGCGTCTCTGCAACTAGGCAACCAACTCCAGGGGTAGACAGTCTGCCTCCTGTTAACACAAGCATGCAGGGATGGTCATGTGATGTGTGCATTTTTCCAGGTGTAACTCGTCTGCATGGAGACAGTTTCTTGGTTTTAAACACTGGTCTGCACGTAGCCTTGGTCATTGCCCCCAAATGCCTGTATGTGTGTGAAAGAATAGGAGCTAGCCCGGGGCTCTATCTCCCTGTAGTTCACTTCTGTGCGTCCTTCATCAGTCTCAGGCATCAGCTGCTTCTGAGGGGTCTCGGTCAGGTCAGCCAGTTTAGAGGCGGATCAGGTGGTTCACACGGTGTCCCTGTCATGTTAGCCGTCGGGCTAGCGGGCTATCGTTTGGCAGGGGAGGCCACCGAGGCCAGTGCTCAGTGCCTGGTGTTATGCTTTAATCGCTGCCCAGTCTCAACAACAGGCTGCACCTGAAAATAGCATAAGTATGTAACTCGTATAGCGGTTGTGTGTGTGTGTGCACACGCGTCTGTATGTTTATACATCAAGGTGCTTATTTCAACAGTTCCACTCATGTGCAGTTGTAAAAGCGAGAAGTGTGCTCGGGAGCAACCCAGATGACATTTAATGGTCTCATTCCACCACCAGGCGTTTTTTTGCAAAGATAAGCTGCGAATTGGCTGTAAACTTAAATGTGATACGATCTTGAAGAGTTCTTTTTAGAGGAAAAGAAACAACTACCTCACCAAAATAGAAGAGAACGTCGGAGGGAAGGGAAAGAAGAAGTAGAGGGAGGTAAGACATGGCAAAGGTTGACCCAAAAGATTTATTAGCTTCTTCCTGCAGGCCTTCCTATATCACAGTGTTGGTTAAGAAAAGAATTATATAAAACTTAAAGATATTACAGTTTCCCACATCACACAAAATCAAAGCATTTTTCACGAGTCTGGTTTGTTGAACACCGAACACCGGACTTAAAGGGATAGTTCAGTGATTTTGAAGTGGGGTTGTATGAGTTACTTATGCATAGTTAATATGTTACCTTATGGAGATGGTGATCAGCGATGTCATTTAACAGAGTTTCGAGGGGATGTTTATCGTGCCAACTCGCGCTGGTGCAGTATCACTCCGCAAATCAGCTGTTCCACTCAAAGCTACCGCAGAAAGTTGGTGCAGTAATACATGGCCGAAGTACGCTTGAAAAGAAAGTGTAAACTTAAACGGCTGTCTGGCAGAATACTGAAGCAGTGAAAAAACACATCCTCCAGCGTACAATCGAACGGATATATTTTTTTTAGGTAAGCATTTAAAAATGTGGCGAAAAAGGACGTTTTTCGGTGGTCTCCAGTAGACTAGACTTACGCTACTTCCATTTCTCCTCCAAACTCCGTTAAATGACATAGCTGATCACCATCTCCATAAGGTAACATATTAACTATGCATAAGTAACTCATACAACCCCACTTCAAAATCACTGAGCTATCCCTTTAACTCCAATGGTCCCAGCATTCCTGTATGATATGTATGAAAATCTCATATGAGGGGTTTGGTATTGCACTAAGACTTTTCAGTACCTTCACTCATAAATTCAACGCAGAGATCACAGACAACCATAGTGCTAATGCTTAGCTCCCGTTTCTTAGGAGGAATTCTCACCATCTTAAGACTTTGGCAGATTTACAGTCTGGATCAAGCGTATACGTGGCACCAGACGTCCTTCAGATCAAGCTGGTCTTATGTCGGGAGGTATCATCGTCGTCAGCATGACGGTGATATCTCTATTTGCATATGATAGAGGCAGATGGAAACATACCGGGCAGGTTGGGAGGGTGTTTTGTATAAGTGACATTAACAGGTGTTTTTCTCTCTCTCTCGCTCTCTCTCTCTCTCCACATGCCTCTGTTAATGTCAACCTCCTCGTCCTCTTTCGCCGTCCTCCTCTTTGTTCACCCTTTCTTTGCCCACCTTAAACTTTTCCCTTCTCTCCATGTTTCCTGTATCTATTTCTCTTTCCAGATTCAGTTTTGCCTTTTTGGTGTACTCCCTTTCCCTCCCATGTCTTTCCAAATCATCCCCCTTTTTTCTTTACTTCCTCCATGGTTGATGGGTAAGGACAGACTAAGCAGTGATTTCCTTTTTTACATACTGTGCCTAGGGGACCATTGTCTCATAGTACATCCATGGTCACGTTTATTTCCTTGGTGATGTTTTGAGGCAGTGATTGCAGCAGCATGGTTCATTCATTTTCATGAATTTAAGACTCAACTGCTATTCTGGCATTTCTGTGGGACAGCATTTTCCTACTTTCATAGGTTTCTATGCCAATTTCTAAATAAAGTACAGCTGTAGACTCTAATGCTGTGTTTACACTGAGCGCAAAGCGAATTTTTGCATCACTTTACTCGATTATCCACCCTTTCTTTGTCAGACGTGGAAAAGTTCAAATATGTCAACTCGAGCGAGTTAAGCCAATGACGTGAATTCTGTGTCTTCACATTATTTGCGTTGAGCCATTTGCGTCGCCCGGTGCGAGTGGCACGGAAATTGCGTCCGCTCTCGTCCGTGCATTGACTTGTAATTGTCGTGTCATCCCTTCACTCAAAAATTTATCTCAGTTTAATGTGATCAATGCCACGTCAAAGGGCAGGATTCAAAACCGCTATAACTTTTTCAATTCTGTGTTTTGACCCCTAACTCTGAAGAGCTTGTGGACACCAAACAGGCTTCTAAACTCAAAATTCTGCATATTTATATAAATATGGAATCTGTTCGGATGGAGCTTTTGTCAAAGCCAGATTATATAAAGAGGCCTTATAGAAGCGCTCTCCATTCTTCAGCTAGCATGTTGCCGGCTTCACTGCCGTTATTCACCTAGGGATTGCAGACACACGGGGAACAGTATTATTACGCTCGACATTGGGAGCCTGCACAACAGCAAGCCTCTTCAAGGTAATTGTACTCACTGGGCTTTTTGAACGGCGTGTTATTGCCTCCTCTGTGGTTATACACGGTTCTTGCAGCAGGAAACAGCTTAATATAATGGAATTTTGTAAACAGCGGATTGCTAGTGCTGAACACGACAGGTGCTGCCTCTTTATGTAGTCTTGTCGGTTTCACCGTGCGCTCCAAGACACTGGACTTCACGACTTTTCCCTATTGTCTAACTGAGGATTCAGAATTGAAAGAAAACTGTTATTTTTGTTAAGCAAGACCCCATTTTTGGTTCGTCGTGCATTGTACATATTTTTGTGTCATCGAAGGTTAAAAGCACAGAGGAAAAATATCAGTTTTCATTCAAAATCCAAAGAAACTTCGATGCATTTATGTTTGAATGTTTCTGAAGGACTCTCGCTGGTCTTTTTACTGGTTCCGGCAATTGAATTGTCTTCAGGATCATTTCTAATTGCTGCTTGGAGAAAACTCCCCTTCTGGGAAATATGGTAATCAAGTCGAGCGCTGCTACAATACATTATTAATATGCATATTCAGTGGAAGAGTTATTCAAAGCGCCGTGCCTTGCGTTTGTAACATTCATGACTAAGACTGTGGGTTAATGCAATTAGAAATTAATTTTCCTTCATCCATTTTGTCTGTTGTTTTTATTTTTGTTAGTTCTCGTGTCTGGTGAGTGGAGTGTTTTTTTTTTTTTGCAAAACAGATTTTACTGCCCTCATTAAGATTTCTGATCAGAATGGAAACTCTCTCTCTCCCTCGCCTTCTCTCTATCTCTCGCTTTTCCCAGTTCTCATATGTTTTTTTGATGTGGAATTCAAAAGCGCCTGCAAATGTATTTTTTATCTGGCACACATTTTGCAGAGCGTCCTGCCCAACCCCTTCTATGCAAAGTGGGTTGAAGGAGAATAGTAATGACTTTGGCCTTATGGGACTCTAAATGAGTGAAGTTCAAACGCAGCCTGCACATCACAGGGCCTGTCAATCAAACTGGGCCAGTGCAAGGTCTGCAAGCAGAGGGAGCCAAAGAGAGTGTAGTGTGTGTGTGTGTGTGTGTGTGTGTGTGTGTGTGTGTGTGTGTGTGTGTGTGTGTGTGTGTGTGTGTGTGTGTGTGTGTGTGTGTGTGTGTGTGTGTGTGTGTGTGTGTGTGTGTGTGTGTGTGTGTGTGTGTGTGTGTGTGTGTTGGGGGGGTGGGGGTGCATGGATGTGGGGGTCTGGTTGGAGGGATGGAAGGATCAAAGCACCCAGGCTTGGTGCACTGCAGAGCAGGCTGCTCCTCTGCATACCTTCCTCCTTTTGTCAGCTCTTAACTCCAGTGATAAAGGCGACTGTGGAAACCAAGCGTAGCTTTAGCATCAGCACGGACACAAACATTAAAGTGCTGTTGCTGCCTCACACTTGAAAGAAATCACTGAATTCGTCTATGTCACGTGTGAAGACGTTGGCAGAATTTTGCTTGGTGTGTTAAAGATGTGCCGATTCCAACACGTCTCATTGTTTGAAACCTCCTAAAAAATTTTGGGCCGGATGTGTGCTCGAGGACGACGCTGTATTTCTGAGCCACTTTCACACTACACCAGAGGTAATGACAGGGCCCTTCATCATAATCTAACATGAGAGGAAAAAGCAGATTAGAAAATATTGCAATTTAGGGCCAAATTGAACAGATAATCTCACCCAAAGACGGAGTGATTCATCTCAGACAGCAAATATCCGAGATGATAGATGGATGGATGGATGGATGGATGGATGAATACTTAGATAGACAAAAATTCAATGCTACTAAACAAATCAATGAGTTCCCTATGTCAAGCAAATTTTCAGGCAATTTTACTGAAAATCTTCTGCTGTCATTGTTATGTTCTGTTGAAAATGATACTTGGGGAATGAGGGGGAAAAAAAATTACAAACACTGACAATACGAGTCAGAGCTCTGTGACAGATGATTTCAATCACTAAATTGCGCAAACAGCCTTTCCTGCGATCGCATTCAGATGTATTCCGGCAACTGGGTATTAGGTTTGTTGGGGGAAAAGCAGAATTCAAGCAATTGTCCATGGAAAATGTTATTCACCAGCCATAAGTTTGACTTTAATATGAGGTCTGGGCAACAGATGATACAGCCAGTGATACAGTGTTTTCAAGTGAAACTAGCACGCTCTATTAGTGTCAAACATATGTTTCTTTCTTTAACTTCATGGTTTCACATAGATTTTTTTTTACTATTTTTGTAAATCATGTAGATTTAAGGTAAAAGCTTTTTCCCCCCAGTTTAAATGTGATCATTACCTTAAAATCGGTGGTATGCACAACCCTGTTAACTTGGTTTTATTTGAAATAAAAGCTGTGCAGTAGTAAATCTGTTGGTGCTGAGAGAAAGAAACTGAGTTTTTCCACCAACAAATTTCTCAAACGATGCCTGTTTGTGTGTTTGTGTTCAGGTTTGACGGAAACTTCAACACCAACGTCTCCAAGACCATCTGCTGCGATAGACTTTCCCCCACTGTCAACAGTCGAGCGTTCAACCCCGGACGAGACCTCAACTCAGGTGTGTGACTCAAACACCCATCACATGAAGCATAACTAATGTTCTGAACTTGCCTACTACAACAAATCAAACATGGACACACAGTTCACGCTATTCAAACGCTTTGGAATCCATTATTTGACGATTCGCCAGCAATTGCCATGACAACCAATTTTTTAATAATGAAGCTGTTATTCAAAAATATATATAGTCAAGGTTGAAATCATGAGCTGTGCATGTCCAGAGTGTCTCTCCTGTGCCCCTTCACATTCACTGTCTTTCCCTTCTCTTTAGTTTTATCATTGTTTGATTTTAACATGTTTTTTTCATAGCCTGAGATCAAATGCTCCCTGTTTTGACTTTGAACTCCTGTCTGCTATTGCACTCAGGTAGTGTATGTTTTGGTTTTTAAGTCATCCCGATGTCAAGGGCTTTGTCAGTTCTTTGTATCTATCTTCACTTTATCTCAAATAGAAATTGCCACAATAACTGTACGTACTATACATGTAACCCCAGCATACCCTTAACAAATCATACGAGTGAGGGCAAAGGAAAACAGTTAGCTGGTGTTCTCACTGCTCCCACAATACATGTATTGAGGCTCCAGGTTGCATAAGCCGTTGCAGCATGACACCACCAAAAGCCCCCAGGAATCTGCACCACACATGTCGGTCTGTATTTGATTAAGAAGAAAATGGACCAAAATGACTGAAAGCCATGCAAAGGCCAACTTTCCCCTTGCAGGTTTTCTGTTCTTCTGCCATCGCCTGGTTCTCCTGCTCCGCAGAGAAGAAATATCGAGCTGTACTATGTGCAGTCACGACACGCATACGTGTATTTCCTGGAAGATTGAACTGCTTTCCACGTGTCTCTTAACTCTTCTTTTATAGTCGGGCACACATTGTAAAATCCCCGTCAGTTCTCTCCAGGAATTCGCTTTTTGTATTGTCAAGGGAATTCAAACGAATTCTAACAAATCTCTCTACGACTTTTGTGTAAGTTTTCAAATGCTCTTTCGGAAAATGGTCAAATTGGAAGAATGTTGCTTAATTTACCAATCGTGTTTCCCCTTAAAATGTCTTGTCAGGCAACACACAGCCCCGTGACATTTATTGCTCCAACCAACATTTTCCAATTGAACTAACAAAATGCTTAATCTAACGCCTTGTTCTGACCATTTGTTGACCGTGCTATACGACATGGACATCCAAAAGTCAGGTCTACTTTAAACATTAATAAGCCAGTTGTGCAAGAAGACCGGATTTTAACTTTCACTTTTTGTATGTAGAACTCGGTGCAAGACATTAGCTGTCCAGTTGCCCATGGTTCGAAAGTTCGTCACCTGCGTACAATGAATACTGGGAAGGCTCCACCCGTTCGATCCTTCGATCCTGCTCAAGAATGGAAGGACACATTTGTCGGCTGCATTTGAAGGAGTCTTCTAAAACGGGAAGGGCCGAGTCGTGGCGCCATGACGCAATCTGTCTTCAAATGTAGGCCCCTGAATTGGGACACAGCTTGTAAAGGCCTCTGAAAGGAGACTGTCCCAGAGTGTGTGCTGTTATCCATGTTTGTATAAATCATGGAGTCCCATTCATGTCTTTCGCCCCTCTTAAGGGCGACCCTTCTGCAAAGATATAAACGCCTTTGCCTTTAGATGAATTAGGACGACTTCGTACAAACTAATTCATTCGAAGCATGCTCTGGACATTGTCATTGCCCCCCCCTCTTGTAACGGGAAACCTCCAACTGCATTTGTCCTTCCTCTGTCATCCCATTGCTGCCCCCCCCCTCCCATTTCTTCCAGATATCACAGCCTGCTCGTCTCTCTGCGAACCATCCATAATGACTGGCATTCATAGCGCGTCACCATCGGCTGGGTTGTATTTTCCTTACAAGCCAGTCACATCGAGTTCAAGTTACCCCTCCATCCCCCCTCTCCTCTCCCTGCCCCTCCACTCAGCCCTCCTTGACCCCCACGCTCCCAGTGAATTCATTCTCTCCCATTTGTCTCAGCCCAGTCTAAACAAGCAGCCACGAAGGGGCGAGAGGGAGTGTGTGAAAGAGTGAGGGATAATTGAGAGGGAGAGCATGATGAATGAAGGGGAAGGGTGAGGGCTGATTGAAATGGAGTAATTGTATCAAGACAGCATTGTATTCCACCCATCTTCTCTCCTCTCATCTTCCATTTTGCCTTTTCTTTGGGAGGGGGAGATAATGGATGTGGGAGGCATCAATGGCGATACCAGCAGGTGGGAGTGATAAGACAGGTAGATGAGAGATGGCTGAGGTTGGAGTGCTGTATGATTAGAGGACTAGTTTGATCCATCTTCCCCCGCTTTTAGCAGTCTTTTTCCCAAATTGGTTCCATCCATTTCTCTGACTTGCTGATGTTTTTGCGGCCCACCCATTTGCTCCAATCTTCTCCCAGTCTGTCTCACCTTCCACTCTAACATGTCAGAACAGTTTCTGAAGGACGCCTCGTCCAGGCACTAAACTTAATGTGTATGCAATGCAAAATTTTAGCGCACCACACGATAGACTTGCAGATCGGCTAGCAAGTCTGTAGACTCTAGCTGTGTCCCAATTCAGGGGCGGTATCCCTTCCAAAGGACTGTAGACAGGCCTCAGTGGTAATGAAGACCGTTGGATCCTTCGTTGCTCGGGAATGGAAAGACGCATTTGTCGTCGGCGGTTGAAGGAGTCATTGAAATGGGACAGCCTAGTCGCACCGCTGTGATGTAGCCTCCAAAGAAGGTGGCTGCTGAATTGGGACATAATTGGAGAAAATATGCTGTAATGCTACCATATATTGCTTGTCTCATTGTTATCAATAAAATTGGTTGAGAAGATTTTTTTGGTGTACTCAGATTTAAACGACTCTGGGTTAATACTGTCTTTGGTTGAGTGGAGAAGAGAGCGAGGTACCATTGTGCAGTCCGTCGCACCAATGGATGTAGATACAGCGGGTCATTTGCAGAATTAGTAAATGACTCTAGTAATTTGGTTCCTATTTCTTAGCTTGTCCATCTGTTTTTTGGAAAGATCCAAACATTGGTGGCAGCGTGAAGCGGTGTTGCCTGAAAGATGTATACAGACTCCTTCTTCTACTGTCAACACAGCTGAGTGGTTCCTGTTTATATGAGCCTCGGAGATGGATGGAGTGACCGGGCAGGGATAATGTATGAGGAGCGACGGCGGTGTGCAGGAACCCTGCTCTGTCTCAAAAAGTGGTTCTCCGCCAAGTCTTTTTGTAGCCAGAGGTGCCTTTTCGTGCTTTTGATAATTTTTGGCAGTTGGTTTGATTTCACAGTTGTTCTTTAATTCATCTATTTGTGTGTCTGCTTAATTTGTTTCAGATTGTAATGTTAGTTCAATATTTGACTTCAGTTTTCCACCGGTCCAACGGGGGGGATATTCTTTGGCTCGTAATATTGTTTGAAGGTTGGAAAAGGTCAAAGCAAGTTCTCTGTTAGCAGGTGATTAGTTCAATGTGATCACAAGCCAAGAGTCACATTTTGGGATTGTTTAGAGCCGGCTGACTACACAGTCAGCTGTGAGTGGCAGATAGTGTGTTGACTGCAGACTTGATTAACAAGATACTTTGTTTGAAATCCTATTCCAGGTCACAATAGTCCCTATCTGAATAATATCAAATAGCCAGCTAGTTACCAAAATAACCTGTGGAAGCATACTCCTGCCAACGAACTGCCGAGACCAGAATGCATGTTTATTGGTTTTAAAATTTGAAACATTGTAATATTCAGTTGAATCAAACCAAACCTCTTGGAAAAATATGTTTGACTGAATATAAGACTAAAATCATTTTGACCCAAAACAAATTAGTAGTAGTCAAGTGCCACTAAAGATGTTTTCAGACATGAACTCCGGAAAATGTCTGGACAGTTAGATCCAGAGATTTTCCGAAGTTTGCCTTTCCCATTTGAAGAACGCAGCAGGGGATTGTACGAGTCAGACGCGTTCACACCAACAGGAATATTTCTGGAACATTCTGTGGCGTCTGGGTAAAACATGCAGGAGGCATGTTGTTGTTTACAGTCGTCAACGCGCTCACTCACTTGCCGTGAACTTTCTGGGAATTTTCCTGCTGTATACTCACTCTTGACAATTTCTGGTAATTCTACTAGGGGGCCTTGCAGGAAAAGTTCCAGAAAAAGTCCGGAGAAACATTTGCGAACTCATTTCCCATGTGGACAATATCTGACTTAAGTGCTTGTCTGAAAGTAGCTTAAGAGGATTTAAGTAATGCCATAAAGCACAAATGTATTATATCCATATCCATATCAGTAGAACTGAAATAGCTGTTTCAGCCTGCATCCTAACATGATTTCTGCTAGATTGTTGATAGCATCAGTATTAGTGTATATTATGTAGTATATTGTGTGATCACTTGAGGTGATTGGATTCTCCATCAACGGTCTGCGTTCCTGAATTAAGAAAGTTATTTTTAACAGCTGCATTATTGTTTATTTTAATGAAGCTGGCTGTGATGGCTACGCTCTGATTCTTCCCGGTCTGTTTCTTCTGGTTAAAGGCACAAAGTTTTTATTTGTGTCCCCCCCCTCCCAATCTCCTTGTGAAAGGCCGTTTTGTGTTGCAGTGAGCGGAAAGGAAGTTGCTGGCTTTGTGATGGGATCTCTATGAAGATACTGTTGACTCTGTGAACCAGAAAAAAAAAGTAGTGTTGAGCAAATACTCTGGCTCGATGGCTCGGCAGAGAGTTTGTATTACGAGGCTGTTATTTCAGCTTCCCCTGCGGTCACAGTTATGACACCACGATCAAACTCTGATATCTGAATAAAATAGATGTATTATATACACTTACCAGTAGTTTGAAAATTAATACTGTACACAAACGCCCGGATATAATAAACATGTTTAAAGCACTTGCACACAGATTATTCTGTCCCAAGCTTTCTGGCATAGGAGGTTGATCACTGTAACCATGGCACCATGAGCAGTTTCCAATTTAAGTAAATAAAACCAGTCGAATAGCATGACATCTGATCTCGCCGTATTTAGAAAGTACTCACACTTTCTAAGATTCACAACTGACCTCAGCACTTTGAAAGGCCTCCTACCTGGAAGATGTTTGTGACATTAAAGGTTAAACCAGTGCAACAGAAACAACATTTTCTCCATCTAATTCCTCCCCGGTTCTCTCTGTGTCTTTTCGTTCTGCAGTGTTGGCCGACAACCTGAAGTCCAACCCGGGGATTAAGTGGCAGTACTTCAGCTCAGAGGAGGGCATCTTCACCGTCTTCCCTGCCCATAAGTTCCAATGTAAAGGCAGCTACGAGCACCGCAGCAGGTATCCAATCTTTTTAGTCATTCAACTAAAGAGACATTGCAATGGAACGTAGAGTTTGTCAGCAGGTATCACTACTACAACAGACCGGCTGAGGTTAAACCTACAAAGACGCATTCCTGCCTCTTCCCGCCTCTCCCTCCTCCTCTGTCAGTTGCTGGGGGGTGGCCCAGGGGGCATGTTCATGGCACGCTGCCCTTGCACACCCTGACACTCACACTGCCCTTGGCAGGAATGTGGCTCTGTACCACGAAAGCACACTGGAATTTCATTTTTTTTTATGGCCACAGTTTGAAGATGTCTCTTCTCTCTTGTCTTTTATTTGTATGTCTTTATCTCCCCTTTGCTCCCTGGTGCATTTTATACTGGGTCTTGCTTTTCTTTTTTTTAAACCTTCTATGTCCATTGGACCCCCCCCCCCCCCCCCCCCCCCCCCCCCCCCCCCCCCCCTGCCTGTCTTTCTTCAAGTGTGAATGAGGCTTTGTGAGATCATCACTCGGCTTATCCACCCGGAGTTAGTGTCTCCATGTCCAGCAGACCACACACACACACACACACACACACACACACACACACACACACACACACACACACACACACACACACACACACACACACACACACACACACACACACACACACACACACACACACACACACACACACACACACACACACACACACACCGAGGAGCTGACAAGAATGTGAAAATAAAATAAGGCGAGCAGCAGTTTTCTATGTCGACCTGAAAAGCTGCTGAAATCATATTTTATAATTCAATGGGCACACGCATGGGCATGAACCAAAAAGTTTGATTCTTTTTATACATTTTGAATATTGAAAGATAACCCAACCATAGAAAGTTGCGCACACAGGGTTCTGGATAAGTACCGACGAGCATTAAGGACACGAAACACAGAAAGTGTTGGATCGCCCCCAAAACTACCAGTAAAGGGAAGGGAATTCCAGCAGCCAAGCGCAGGCAAGACGGGGCGTGACGTCTCTAAACTGAAGACATCTAGGACACATATGAGATTATTGTGTTTTTCCGGGGGTTCCTCCTCCGTCTGTCCCTGGTCTCCTGAGCGCAATAATTCAGCAACGCCCGGAGGGAATTTCATTACATCCAGCACAAACATTCACTTAGACATAAAAGATGAACTAGAATTTGGTGGTCAAAGGTCAGAGGTCAGTGTCACTGTGAACTCACAAATCATGCTTTTTTGGCCTCATGCATGGGACATCTCAGGCTAACACAGGATAACACAGTTAGTGCCACAACTCAAAATAATCAGCTCAATTATGAAGTGATGGCATTTTATATTCAAAGGGGCAAGGTTCCACTCAACTGTGACACCACAATGTTCTGCAAAAACACTCTCTCGCCATTTTTAAACACCATTACTAGTTGGCAAAACTCTTATTTGTTTGTTTGGTATGTTTTCTATTCATTTATTTTATTTATTTATTTATTCTATTTATTTCTATTTCTATTTATTTCCAGTCCAGTATCTGATGGAGCCGTGCATGTTTGTGTGTATCCCCGCAGGCCTGTATACGTGTCCGCTGTGCGTCCCCAGTCCAAACACATCGTGGTGATGGTCGACCATGGAGCGTCTGTGACTGAGACGCAGCTCCAGATTGCCAGGGACTCTGCACTTGTCATCCTCAACGCCATAGATGAGCACGACAAGGTCAATGAAAGGGACTTCACCTCATCATCCTCACCGTCCTTTATGCTTAAAGGATAAAAAAAAAAAAGGGTTTCGTGACATCGTCGTTGTCTTTGTCTCCCCTCTCCAGATCTCCATCCTGTCGGTGGCCGACACGGTTCGTTCCTGTTCTCTGGACCAGTGCTACAAGAGTCTTCTCTCTCCAGCCACCAGTGAGACCAAGAGGAAGATGAGCACCTTCATCTCCAACATCAAGGCTTCAGACGCAGCCACGCACCACGCAGCGGGCTTCCAGAAGGCGTTTCAGCTGATCCGGAACACCACCAGCCTCAGCAAGCAGAGCACCAGTAAGACAAAAAAATACATTTTTAATTTGGGTTGTTTGTATTTGTACATTTAGCTTTTAACTGCATAACCCGCTCTCTTGTCATATTGTTGAATATTAACTTACATGTGCTTTTGCCTTTTTCTTTATCAGCGACAGACATGGTAATCATCTACCTGTCGTCTGGTATCACGTCTCGGGAGTCGTCGGAGCAGGAGAAGAGGGCGACGCTCAGTGTGGTGAGAGAGGAGAACCGACACCTCAACAACTCGGTCATGATCCTCACCTACGCCCTCATGAACGGTAGGTTTAACCCCGCAACCTTTCTGAAAAGAGAGACTTGGTTTTCATCTGGACTTTATGTTCAAACTTGGTGGGTTTTCTGCAGCAAGAGAAAATAAGAACCAGAGAGTTTGATAATATGGGAGAAAAACACGTTAACTTACTGCTTCTTTTTTTTTTTTTTTTTTTTACAATTTATTAAAACAATTTATAAAGTATGTATTTACTTTTGGAAATAAACTATTTTTTTCTCCTTTATGCCGGACGAGTAACATTTTCTCCACATTAATGTGGATTTCTTTTCCTGCCCTGCACATACTGTATATCCTTTTCGGTTTCTGCTGGGAGTGGTTTCTGTTTGTCAGATATCCTTTCTCCTGGGCATAATGTGCTTAAGAGAAGACTGAAGGTTAGAGAGGTGCTCAGAAACCTCAAAGGCTTTTTGTTTTCATCCTGTGTGTGTGTGTGTGTGTGTGTGTTTACTGGTGTGTGGTACGTATGCTTCCTTTTCCTCCTTCATTGTCCTTGTGCGTGCATCTGCCTCCTCTGATTCCCACCTCGTTCACACACACACACACACACACGCGCACACACACTCACACACACCTCTACTGTGCATGCATTAGTCCACCGTTAATACAAATAATTTCTGCATTAGAGAATGGAAATGAGGTACATCTAAGAGAGGAGAGAGTGAGACTTCAAAGGACGTCCTGCTCACTCTCTGTGTGTGTGTGTGTGTGTGTGTGTGTGTGTGTGTGTGTGTGTGTGTGTGTGTGTGTGTGTGTGTGTGTGTGTGTGTGTGTGTGTGTGTGTGTGTGTGTGTGTGTGTGTGTGTGTGTGTGTGTGTGTGTGTGTGTGTGTGTGTGTGTGTGACTGACAGAGGACCTTGGCTGTTTAAAGAGCTCCATGATGAAAAGGATGCAGAAATCTATCATCCTCCGAGTTTATTAGAATTGCATATCCCAAAAAACATTTGTTTTGTTGCTGACGCCGCGGCACACAGCTGAAAGGCCCCACTGTGTGTGTGTGTGTGTGTGCGTGTGCGTGCGTGCGTGCGTGCGTGCGTGCGCGCGCGCGTCTCATTCCCTGCATCCCCTGCCAAATGTGAAGTGCTGATTGTTCTAGGAGATCAGCAGTCCCTTGGCAGTAGAATACACAGTTGTTTGTGTTAGTGCATGTATTAATGAAATGCCCACTTCCCTCACCAGAACAGTGTTAGCTGCCACAAAGTTTTTTCGTGAAGAAACTTTCATTGAAAAATTTCCCTCTACATTTTCCCCAATCTTAAAATGACGTCTTCACAGTTGTTCATCAAAAAACAGAAATATAATCAGTTCATAACCATATAAAACGTGGAAAAAAAGTAGCCTCACATTTGAAAATCTGTAGCCAACTCCTGGGATATTTACCCGGATGATTAAAATCTGTCAACGAGCTTTTTTAGCCCTATTTGATATTTTGTGCATTTGAGGACCCTTCATCATAATATTCCATCAAAGACGGTTTCACCGGAATTGATTTCTCTTCGGTGGGGTTCACTTGAAGGTCAACTGAAGACGATTTGACCTTTAGACGCACTCTGGAGATATGTTCCAGTTCCCTGTTTAATTTGTTTCTAAATTATCTAAAGAATCCTGGTTTCGTGGGAGAATCACTTACTATAAATGTAATGTGTTTGGTTACAAGAAAAACGAGGGAAGTTCAAACACTATGGGGGTTTTAGTAGGTGCTTTCAGACATGCACTGAAGTCCAGACATTTTCCTGGAAATTTAAAGGAGGGGCTGCATTTGACAACGCACATGTTTCCCTTCCAAACCCATTCCGAGTAACATGTACGTGAGAATACAGCAGGAAAATCTCTGCAAAATTCACAGCCCCAGTTTTCTGGACATTTTTTTCCTGGAGTTCATGTGTGAAAACTGCTATGTAGAGGGGAACAACGTGAACGGCTACTCCCTCAGAAATGGAAGAGAACAGAATCCTTTGCCGTCAGCAAATTTCCCCCCTTGTGTTTGTTTGACATTGCCACCCGTCTGTCGCCCAGCGCGATGATCGGCAGAGCAAGAGCCTTGGCATTAGAAGGGGATTCTGCTGTAATCCAGTCAATGATTGGATACTGGCAGACAGTCTATGCTCCGATCCTTCCTAATAGGTTTGTGGGATGCCAAATGTTCCAGGTGACAGCTGCAGGGGCCGGGCCATAGTCATCCATTCTCCTCTAAAACGACCCCATGAAGCCTGGAAAGATAAAATCTGAAGTGTGCATTCACTTCTCAGACACATGAGGGGTTTACTCGACTATGGACGAGTAAAGAGATAATGACACAGGATCACAGATCAGAGTCTGCGTGTATGAAATGTCTCAGCAGTTGATGCCAAATCAATTTGGGGGGGAGTCGGCGTGTCAACATGTAGAATTTGCTTTGATGCACTGGACCACGTGAACTTCATGAGGTCAGCTGTTCTTAAAATACACCTCTGATGAATTCATCCGCTGTTTGGCAGGAGCGTGATTTCTCTCTAGCTCCTTGAAGGAATTGGTGTTTTTTTTGTTTTGTTTTTTACAGTGAGTGAGGAAAGAGAAGTGTGGGTTGCCTTGAGTCATGTGCTCTTTGGCGAAGTGCTGTTCTTATTGCCTCCCTGTCGGCCACTCCCTCTCATTTGCACAATTACCCCCGTTCAATAGGCCTTCAGCCACGCTGTCAGTAACGGATTTGCTCTTAATATCCCTGCTTGATTAAATCAAGCAAATTCTGTTAATGGACTCCTGATCTTAAACTCATCCTCTGTTCCACTGCCTCTTTCTCCAGAGGGAGTAACTGGCCTGAAGGAGTTGGCCTTCCTGAGGGACCTCGCAGAGCAGAACTCGGTGAAGTACGGCGTGGACCGGACGGCCGACAGAGACCGCTCCTCCATGTTGTCGCCGTCCGGGTCTTCGTCGGGGGCGTCTGTGTTGCCGGTGGTGAAGGGCAGCATGATGGTGCTGAACCAGCTGAGCAACCTGGAGACAACCGTGGGCCGATTCTACATCAACCTCCCCAATCGCATGATCGACCTGGCCGGCTTCAGCCTGCCCTACTCTGACCCCATGGGAGACGGTGAGTGATCTGCACCCAACTCGACGGGAACGGACCATTTTTGGATCACCGCCAAACAACTGATGTTCTGAACCAGAGCGAGTTGAAATTAGAGGAACACATGAACATAAATAGATTCATTATTTTCAAATGGTCTGACTGAATCTGTGACTGGCGTTACCATTGGTACGTTACGAGGAGCAGCAGCAACATTTTTGAGAATTTTTTGTATCACTGTGCAAAAGGCTTTTTAAGGAACATTATGAGGCTTTCAAAAGAATAATACCATTAAAATGTTTTATCTCAACCTCATACAAAATGCAGTGGAATAGGAAAAACGCCTTAAAATCAAATCAATTTTTGGTGCGACCACCCTGAGATCAGGGCTCTGTGGGGTCAACACCATCTGTCGCAGCATGACTCCTTGTTCTTCTTGTACCTAAAGACAGTCCTTTGTGACCCTGGCTGACAGTGCTTGTCTGCTTTGGTGGTTGAAAGATTACGTTTTTTATTCTTAATCCCAAACTTTGTTTGGCCGGGTTGTTTAATCTCAGACCAGTTTCTGACAAAAATCTCACAAGTGTGCGATAATCTGCATGTAATTATAAAGTAACCCAAATAAAACAGAACTTCTAACAAAAGATGATCTAAGATAACTAATCCGCACTATGGCATAAACTTCCCTTAGACAACTCTTCTTCCTTTCCCCAGGGTTCATCATGACCGCGAGCCGGCCGTGTTACTTTGGCAACCTGCTGCTCGGCGTGGTCGGGGTGGACGTGAACCTGGCCTACATCTTGGAGGATGTCACCTACTACCAGGACTCGCTGGCTTCATACACCTTCCTCATCGACAACAAAGGTCAGTCACAGGAAAACGAGGCGGCGGTAGGAATCTGTTGATTTTCATTCGGGCACCACCTGACTCACCCACACGTGCCTGTTGTTCTTCAGCGCAGAAGAATTTAGCAGGATTATCTCCCGCTGCCCGTTTTTCCAACCTGTGCCGAGCGGCATCAAAAGCAGCGTTTTTGTAGGCGTATTAGCGGACAAAGCTTTAAATTGTTCCAGCTCTGTGAGCACTTCTGCTCAGCCAGTAGCAAAACAAACACCACGTACAATCTTGCATTTTTTTCAGATTGCAATGGTATCAATCTTTATTAGACACAGTTTTAAAGAGCATTTTGACACTCTCGTTTCACATGTAAGTGGAAATCCACTTGATCGTGTCTATCTCTACGTCCTCCTCAGTCTTTATTCCACGTTAGACGTATACAGATGTTTTTTGTTTCTCTGGAGCACCGGCACTTGTTTGGCTTTGCCTTCTCTGTTGAGCCGTGTCTCAGCGCCCTGCCACAGTGCGGGGGCCGGCCGCACTCACGTCCGCTGTCGGTTTGTCTTGGCCCCAGCGGAGGGTGGCTCGACTAAACCACTGGTGCCAACGCAACAGTTAAGTTGTGCTCTGCGGTGCTGTTTGTATCGTTAATGGACAGATCGTCAAACTGAGTAGTCAACACTGCTTGGTGACATTGTCCTGCTGCCAGGCGGACGGGAGAGCAGCGGCAAACGAAAAGAAAACAGCATTATAACCTTTGAAAACTGAAAACTGGTCACACACCCACCTTTCACTGTCGTGACGGTCGGCTGCAGTATTTCTCTCTCTTTTCTGAAAGCACACTGCATCAGTTGCCGTCAACACCCGGACACCGTCAGAAGTAGGAATGTCAGGAATGTGAAGAGAAAAGTTTGCGTAGCTTCCACTTTTCACATCTCTGCGGATAACGGCCAGTTTATTCTTTACCTTTTTAAAATGCTAGTTCCCCTTTTGAAAACAGTGGGTGGGAAACGGCAAAAAATTCTAAGGAGAAAGGGAAAAGAAGCTAAATCTGTGAAGGGAACGAAAATGTACGTTTTTGAGGAGCTTGTGACGGGTGAGTGAAGGGCAGGTGGGAGACGTTTAGAGTTGGAGGGTAAGGATTCTGGAAGGGAGGAGAGGGTTGAGGTAATGTGTGGCGGAGGACATAAAAACACGCAGGATATATGACGTACGGCGTCAAAATATTTTCACAATTGTCATCGCTTGTTATTGCGAGTTAATTTTCGCAGCTGCGTGACTGTTTGCTCTTTTGCCGCGCCGCTCAATGAGTCTCTCTCTCTCTTCCCCCGCTAAAATGTTTGTTTTTGTTATAAATATGCCATCGAATTACCGCTTATTACCACACCGTGCTTATTAGCAACTTGGTAAACACCGACAAATGACTCCCATTAAAGTTATTAGCCGGCGTTGAAATCGTCTGCCGCCGATTAGAGTTCAGGGAAATATAATTAGGTAAATAAGCCACTGACGACAAGCGTCTGGACCTGAAGCTAAAAATAGTGTTAGACGTATTTTTGTTTGGAGGAGATTTACTGTATTTAATTTATTGACTCTATGAAAGTGTGTGAGACATACTTGTGTATGGTGTGTACTGTTTGCTTTGTATAATAAAGCAGCTGGATTTCTGTTTAAGAGTGTGATACACACCACACCTGCTGCGACTTACACACACTCTTTTTTTCTTTAAATACACACAGTATATTAGAACTGTGCATATAAAGCACATGGTATTTAGTTTGTTTACCCGTTTCAGATGGGATTTCAATCCAGTTCCTTGAGGGCTTTTTTTGTCTCCCTAAAATTATTCCCCGAGCTGCAGCTCCACGAGAGCGACGCAGTTGTTTTGTTCGGTGGAGTTTTATATTTTGGAGGATGTAGCAGAATTGGATTAGTTTAATTTTGACTTTTGCTAATTTGTTTGATAAAGAGGCGCCCGTACCATGGCTCGGCTAAAACAAATAGTTCTACCATTTGCTCTTGAAGATTTTTTGGTCTTTTGAAAAAAAAAAATATATAATTTTTGGCTAGATGCCACTTTATTTTTTTCAAAAAATAAAGTGGCATCCAGTGACCTCATCACCTCTTTCAAACTTTGAAGGTTCCAAGAAAATGGCACTTAGATGTGATTTGTAAGGGTGTTTTTTTCTTCGGCGAGTGGCTTTAGGGCTTCTCACGTCCAATTAATACCTAAATGCTGGTTGTGTAAGCTTTGTTATTTATATATATTTATCTTGATCATAATTATCTTATTATCTGTAGCACAGATACAGAACAATAATGTCAAGTTTAGGTGCAGCATAGTTACTGTTTTGAAAAGGGTGTTAACTTTTTTTTTTCTATATTGTAGACTCACTATAATCTTGTCACTGGTAATACAGAATATCAGCAGCAGCAGAAACAAGGATGAATATGTGATTAGTAAAAATGTGACATAAGGGAATTGTTTTCATACATTTTACACATAACCAAACGAAGGCATCAAAGGTTATACTGATCCGCTGGAAGAAATTTCTGGAACAATTTAAGTAAAGCCCAAAGTTTTAATACAGACGTAGTTTTTTTTATATAATGATACTGTCAGATAATCAGGGGGTGTGTTCAAGTGTGACTCTGAGCTCAGTGTGGTTCCTTATCTGTGAGCCAATTTAATAGGATACATTTTCTTGCACAAAGGGATCAAATTTGAAAAAATGTCCCTCCTTCACTTTCATGTGTGAAGACTAACCACGTAATGGGGACAACGGATTCAACTCACCCAACATGCAGGATCATCTGCAGTTCATCTGACTTTTTAATGAATCCAGCTGCGAGAGACTGTTTAAAATCGTACTTTTAGTTTGTCCAGTGGCATCTACGGTTTGTCATGTACCTAAAGCTACTTATAGCAAATCTCACCTATACAGTGTAGCGTCAACCCTCATCACATCAGCCCTTGTTGTACAGTATTTAATGGCTGTATTGAATTAAAAACCTGGTTCTGTCTCTTTCCAGTAAATAGAAAATACTGGATATTTATAAGAACAACTATTTTGACCTGTAAGTTCTGTAGCTTTATAGAAAGTTTATTTAAAACACTATGGTTTTTATGTCAATACAAACATTTTATTTTTTATTTAACCTCCGGCTGGTTCCTCAGTTTGTGGTTTTAATGATTTATGCAGATCCACTTTTTCTGTTACTTGTTTTATTCTTGTGGTTGTTGTTTCAACATGTGTAATAATCACTCGTGATCATTAACGGTGCTGTTGCCTTTGGGTATATTCCCAGGTTACACCCTGATGCACCCGTCGCTGACGCGGCCCTACCTGATGACGGAGCCTCCCTTGCACACAGACATCATCCACTATGAGAATATCCCAGGATTCCCTGCTGTGCGACAGAATATCCTCAGGTAAGAGAGAGCGAGGAATGAAAGTCACCTATTGATACATTCGAGATATATTTTACGATTGGCTGAATTGTTGTGTTAAATTTCTTGCAGCCTTCCTCTCGGCAGTCAGGTCATTGCTGTTCCAGTCAACTCCTCCCTGTCCTGGCACACGAACCGACTCAGGGACAACAGCAAAGACGCGTACAACGTCAGCTACGCCTGGAAGCTGGTGGGTGATGGTGTAGACAGCTGAGAAACAATAATATGATCTATATTCATTAGGTAACTTGTGATGTGTAGTTTCACCGTCCCAACATTTAACCAAGATTGGATCATTAACTATTTGTTCTCAGTTTTATGCTTGCAAACACACACAGATAGGAAAACTTACACAGGTAATTTACAATAAAAAAAGTCCTTATATACGGTAGCATGCACTTATTATCTTATTATTATTGTCTTTAAGATTCATGTGTCCCAAAGTGTTTAAAAAAGGTGAGTAGAGGAGAGTAGGAGTCACACAAATGATGCAGTAGGATGAAATATTTTCTAGCAAGAGAAGAAAAACATGTAAAGATTGAAAATGATAACTTTTATAACAGTTGCACTGTAGCTTTTATAAAGCAGAACAAGCACATGTATACTGACTGCAGAGACAAAGAAGATCTTTGTCTCTGGGGCCTTTTTAGACATTATCAATAAATCATAACAATGACTCGCTCATACAGTTTTAGCTCCAACTCTTCCATTTCTGTCCGTAGCTCTTTAGTCAGCACTGTACCACTGTCTAAAAGCAACATACATATAGAGATTTATGTTCCCAGCCATTGTGTCTCCACCAAAAGCTCCACCACCTTAAATTAGTTGGTGTAATAAAAAGCAAGTGCTCCCACACCCAGAAACTTTCTATCCTCTCGAATCTGCTTTTCTTCTCGGTCCTTGAAGTGTAGTGTTTTTTTGGGGGGGGGGGGGCGGCGGCAGTATAGAAATAACATCACCCCATTTTGAGTATTTCTCATTTCTGACATTAGGCTTTTGGCAGGAGCAAAAATATAACACTTAATTTAGGCATTTTCACTTCACTTCGCATTTTGTAAAAGCATTTTACTTTTACTAACACATCACCTTTGCCATGAGTCTGGCAGCTGTCTCTTGTTATTTAAATAAAATAATTTTCCGGAGCCAGATAAATTGGTAATTTACTTTAAAAGCATCAATCCCCCCCCCAAAAAAATTCATACAATTCTGTCTATTTTATTTTATAAGCCAGATACTATCTGGGGATTCAATTATGAGTCTTTCATATTGTTCACTTCTGTGCCTGTGAACAGAATTAAGACTAAAATGTTTGTTTTTTTTAATCAGCAGCAAAAGGTTTCCCCTACTCATACTCATTTCAGCTATCAGAAGCTTCTGGACCTTCCTGAAAGCATTCCACTGTTTGTTTGACTCAACAAGTAAAGTCTCAGTATTTAGGACCAGACTTGCCCTTCATGGTGCATTTAGAGTCAGTCGGGTGAAAGCAGTTGTTAAACACAGACATACACTTACTTTCTGCGAACGGTGCCTGTAGCCTACAAAACCTGCCTGACACTAAACACTGACAAAAAGATGACAGATAAGGACGGAGAGTGAGTGTATAATGTGACAGTCTCCCTGGCATCTAGTTTGGAGTGGAGTCTATAAATTATATTTGCAGCCAGTATTTTATTCATAAGCGCAACCTGGTCTCCAAAGTTAAAAACTTAAAAGTCAGGAATTTAGAAAAGGTAGGTAATCATAGAATCTGTGAACAATTTTTTTCTCTCTTGGCCCTCATCTCCACATTCTGCAATATTGTCTGCCATATGTTTATGTTAATGTAAAGCCTCCTCCTCCTCCTCTCCCATCTCGTCCACCAGGTTCAGGACACGTCGTTCATCCTGTGCATTGTGTACGTGCAGCCTGAGATCCCAGTGAGGCAGCTGAAGAACCTGAACACGGCTCCCAGCTCGAAGCTGCTCTACCACCGCTTAGACCTGCTGGGTCAGCCCAGTTCCTGCCTGCACTTCAAACAACTCGCCACTGTCGGTGAGGAAAAGGCGACAAATCCCGAGACCCGGACTAATAAGCTCCAAACATTTGTTTAAAGTGACCATCTCTGACCGTCTCTCTTTCCCAGAATCCCCCACTGTGATGTTGGCTGCTGGTAGTTTCTCCTCTCCCTATGAGCACCTCAGTCAGCCGGAGACAAAGCGCATGGTGGAGCACTACACCGCTTACCTGAGTGATAACACCAGGCTCATAGCCAACCCAGGCCTCAAGGTACACAAGGAGTGTGTACATGCAACTCGTGGCAAAAAAACCCACAACCAGTCTGACGGCACACACACCCACTCAGACACGTTGCTAATGTTGTTTACCTGACAAACACGCGGCACACTGCGAGCCCTGTGATCAGGTTACAGTCATGTATGCAAATGTACCTGCATGCAAGTATGTACAAACACCATTAAACACCAAAGATGTTATTTAATAACCTATAATTCTGTTTCTTGCAACATCTGACAAGCGTGTCTCACTGTAAATATCCTAAACAAAAATTCAAAATTGAGTTCTGCATCTTTAAGAACAGGGATAAACTGCCACGTGGTTTCGTTCGTCTGTGTGCATCGCTGCCCTGGGGGAGGGAGGTGGGAGGTTAGAGTCTGAACTCTAAGCCCCCAGTCCCAGCTCTTATTCCCAGGCCTGTCTTAAAGGCCCCCCTCCAGTGACCTCATCACCTCTTTCAAACTTTGAAGCTTCCAAGAAAATGGCACTTAGATGTGATTTGTAAGGGTGTTTTTTTCTTTGGCGAGTGGCTTTAGGGCTTCTCACGTCCAATTAATACCTAAATGCTGGTTGTGTAAGCTTTGTTATTTATATATATTTATCTTGATCATAATTATCTTATTATCTGTAGCACAGATACAGAACAATAATGTCAAGTTTAGGTGCAGCATAGTTACTGTTTTGAAAAGGGTGTTAACTTTTTTTTTCTATATTGTTTGTGGTTTGACTGGAATCAAAGTTGCGAAAAGTTTCAGATTAAAACGCTAATTTTTACCCCCTCCCTCTTTGCTTCTTCCTCCCTTCTTCTTTTCCCTTTTTCAATGTTTATCTTCTCTCTCTCTCTCTTTCTGTCTCCCTCCATCCCTCCATCGCTCCTCTGCAGTCCTCTGTCAGGAACGAGGTTATGGCGACCAGTCACGTCACGGATGAGTGGATGACACTAATGGAAATGAGTAGCCTCAACTGCTACATTGTGCGCCGTTACATAGCAACCCCCAGCGGGGTGCTGCGGATTTACCCGGGATCACTGATGGACAAAGCCTTCGACCCGACCCGTAGACAATGGTGAGGCTTAGTGGAGAGGGGGGGGGGGGGGGGGGGGGGGGGGGGGGGGGGACGAGGAGTGAAAGTGCGTGTGTTTTTGAAGAGCAAAAGGAAGTATGACAGGATAGGTCGGAATAAAACGGAAGGAGTGTTGTGTGCAAACTGCAGATAATTAAACTATGTTTTTCTCTACATAAAGTTTTTAGTCAGGTTATATTATCATAGCAAGTTTAGGCTTTTTCCTATTCACATCATTGTGTGGACAAGGCTTTTTTTGTGTGACATTGATGAAAAGAATCACACTTTTATAGTCCAGTAAAAACCTTTTTCAAAGTTAAATACACTAAGGGTATGTGGTCATCGGTGATTGTTGGTGGTCAAGACTGAAACCGTCGCACTGGTCCCTCATTTCTCTGCTCTCACCACAAAAGTATACATCACATCCTCGTGTTTCTGCAAGTAAGTGAATTAGACACATGATTCATCTTAGAATATATACATTGTTTACTTTTGCAGCTTTCAGACATGCGCTGATGTCTGGACTTTTTTCCTCAACTTTTCCGGAGGGGCTGTATGTGTGAATGCAAATGGCTGCAAATTTTGCCCTGGACATTTTCGCCTGAATGTTCCAGTAATGTTCCTGTTGGTGTGAATGCGTCTGACTTGGACAATGTCTGGACCCAATTTCCCGGGCATTTTCCAGCTTTCGTTAGTCAGGAGAAAGTCATGAGATGGTCCCGACTGAGTGAGATAACCCTCTTCCTTCCTGTGTGACGTATCGTGCAGGTACCAGCACGCTGTGGCGAACCCCGGCCTCATCACCTTCACGGGGCCTTATCTGGACGTGGGCGGGGCAGGATACGTTGTCACCATCAGCCACACCATCCACGCGTCGAGGTGAGAAAAAATCATGTACACTTCTACCACACCTCTGCCGTCATCTATTCAATTGCACCGGAGGAAAATCAAGTGCTGCTAGTCTTTCACATAAGCATTTTCATGATTGACACATTTGTGTGAATAAGTAGACTCGTCAAAAGACTCGTCAAAAGACTCCCTTTATCACATGAGCCCCAGACGTTATACTGGGCTCTCAGCTCGGTGAGTCACCTCAGCCAAACTGCACCACCTGTGAAGACAGAGGTGAACTGGAGACCCGCTGACCAGTTTTTCTTCGGGGGCTGTTTACTGTGTGTCATACTATACTTCCACTGAAATGGTCTGGGTTCAGTCTTCACGTGTCTGCTCCTCCTCATGCAGGTCTCTGTATTCCTGCCATCTCATGGTGGTTTTGCAGGAGAAAAAGCCAAATGACCAATTGAGCGTAACATCCTGCCCTTTTGGACAGTTATTAAAGTTATTGCTTAATGTTTCCGACGCTGCTTGTTGTGAGTTGAAGGATTTAAAACTTCCCCGTTACTCAGCCTGAAATGCAGTTCCTTGAGCTGGAAATGCAAAAACCTCGCGGTGACAGTCGAATGTTCGTTATCGTACCGATAACAACTGTTTGCCGCGGTCCATGCTAATGTTCAGTATACACACAAACATCCAGTGTCGGCGTGTGATACAACCAGGATTAGAGCGCTGTTGTGTACTGGCTCAGTGAGCATATAATCATGCAGTCTGTAAACATAGCTATACACAGCGCGCAGAGTATGTGTGGTTTGTTTATATACATATATTTATATATCTGGCTGAAGACCAACAATGTAATTGATGGTTACTTTTGACAGCTTACCGCACAATCACAGCAACAGTTTAACAAAAAAAAGTTTTTCTGTGTTATCTCTGTGCTTTACACTCTGTCCTCTCTGCTCTCGCTCATCAGTTCTCAGACGGCCCCTGGCTACGCAGTCGCAGTGATGGGCATCGACTTCACCCTTCGCTACTTCTACAAGGTCTTGCTCGACCTGCTGCCCATCTGCAACCAGGACAAAGGCAACAAGATCAGGTGAGCGGGGGACGGATGTGATGACTGACTTCTTTTCTCGTTTTCTTCTTTTCCCATTTCACTTGTTTTGCTGAGCGAGAATTCAACTTGCAGAGAGATCAAGGAGGAGGGGAAAAAAATAAAGCGGGAAATGAGATAAGCTGATTAACACAGCATTCCTGCCGGAGATGTGGCGTTGCCGCTGCTTCAGTCCTACATAGTCCTTCTACCCATGCCCTTCTTCTACTTTCTCCCCTCCCCTCCATTGCTTCGCTTCCTCCATGCTCTCTGTCGGTGTTCAGGGGCCATATGAAACAGGATTAGCTGAAAGGGGCCAGGGGGGGCAGAGAGGAGCCACATTTGGCAGAATGTTTAAGGGACAAAGGGAAACTGAGCGGAGCTGTATTATGCAGATGAATGAAGCTGAAATTAGCGCTGGGGAAAAAGAATGATGCAAACAAACAATTGACATAAATTCCTTTTAATTGACCTTTTCTGTTGTAAACCCCATTTCTTAACTTAAGACTGAAGAGTCACTGTCTGCACTCTTACATATGTGTGTGTGTACGTTGCAGGTGTTTCATAATGGAGGACAGAGGTTACCTGGTAGCACACCCTACCCTCATCGACCCCAAAGGTCACGCCCCTGCAGAGCAACAGCACATCACGCACAAGGTAAAGCACCCAGCAACCTGAATCAACGACATTAAATATAAATAAATATAAATATAAATACTCCTTCTCATCCATAGACTGACGGTTGGAATTTGACTCTAACCTTTTTGAATTTCATCATTCATTTTTTTATGTATATCAGGAGCCTCTCGTGGCTAATGACATCCTCAACCATCCCTATTTTGTGAAGAAGAACCTGTGTAACAGCTTCAGCGACCGCACCGTGCAGCGCTTCTACAAGTTCAACACCAGCATCTTGGTAAGTCAGAGACACGTAAAGTGAATGGATGTTTGAGTGGCAACACAGGAAGTCAGATCGAGGCCGATATACTACAGACACAAACGCACGGGAGTGCACCACTTTTATATTTGATGTATGACGCTGCCATCTAGTGGCGATCACTGGTGTTGCAACCATGAGTTACTCCTGTGTTCAATAATTCTTATAAATCTGTGTTTTTTGTGTCGTTAGTATGAGAGTGTATTGTTTAAATTTAAAGTCTGCAGCTTTAAATATGTTGAGGTACTTTTTTGTCGTAGATTTTCTTTATTTTTTCTTTTATTACATTTTTTTCTTTTGACTTAATGCCTCATGCCCCTTAGTAGTTGCTTCCTTTACATTTCCATGTCCTCTGTTTATAGATCTAGTGTTTTATTTTATTATGGGTGATTTCAAAGCGGCCTATAACCTTTTGAATTTTGTGGATTTGGTAAATTGGGTCTTAGATTTTCTCTCGGGGGTCTAATTATCGAACTGTTTTTCTCACAGGGGGACCTCACCAACCTGGTCCACGGTAGCCACTGTTCCAAGTACCGCCTGACCCGAATCCCCGGTACCAACGCCTTCGCCGGCATCGTCAACGAGACGTGCGACTCTCTGGCCTTCTGCGCCTGCAGCACCGTGGACCGGCTCTGCCTCAACTGCCACAGGTCTTTTGCTTCACCCACACACTCACACACACTGTGAGATGACTCGTACTCATAGAAGAGCATTCACAAGAACTAGATCTGGTGGCATGATGCAGCTGCAGAGTCTTTATGTAGACAGTGTGAACTGTTTTATACGTAAAATAAGAAACTCTGCAAATGAAAGATGATTACATGTGTAACATTAAACAATGATGACGATGTGTGTGTTTTTTAGAATGGAGCAGAACGAGTGCGAGTGTCCATGTGAGTGCCCTCTAGAGGTCAACGAGTGCACAGGCAACCTCACCAACGCTGAAAACCGGTCAGTGTTTACTATGTCTGAGCCTCATAGACACTACATTTCTTTTGTTGCTTAGGAATTACACCTAATGATATAATATAGTTCCAGAAATCCAAATTCTGTATAAATCTAGGTAATAAATGTGGATGCTTTTCAGATGATGCTTGATCCCTTTTCTGTTACGCTTCAAACATTTTGGGTGTTTCCTCGCTTTTATTTGTCTTTCAATATCTTCTTTTGTTTAACGTGTCTCAGTCTTTTCCTCTCCTGTTTTTGCCGCTCTGTCCGTCAGTCTCTTGTCTCCTACTCCTCCCTGTCACTCACTCGTTTCACCCACCTCCCTTCATCAACCGTCAAGCAGCCTTTGACAGCGTGTCAATGTTTCAAATGCCAATTCCTGTTTTATTTCAGGGAAACGTACAATTATCATTTTGCGCTGTCAGATTTTTCTCTGTTTTCTGTCGTTTGATGTCCGTCCTTCTTGGAGCTCATTTGCATACACTGACGTGCTTTGTGTGTTCAAGCTTGGATTTTCCTTTTTTTTTTTTTTTTTTTTTTTTTTACAGTTTTACTGAAAAACCGAGACTATCCATCGCCTTTCTGCATGTTCACCTGGTGCGTTGTTTTGATTGTGTGTTTGTGTTTGCGAAGGAACCCCAGCTGTGAGGTCCACCATGAGCCGGTCAGTCTGAACGTGATCGATCCTAGTCTGCACGATACGCTGCCCCAGTGTGTCAACACCCGCTGCAGCCAGAGATACACCAGCAGGTACACACACACACACACACACACACAAATACACACACACACATACACACACACACACGCACAGAGTTAACTTACTCACACGCACAGAGTTAACTTACTCACATGCAAAGCACACATCTAGTATCACATTCTTACAGCACCACATACCTGCAGGCAAATGCAACAGAGACGCGTAAATCTGCCATAGTGAAATTACAACTATGAGAATCCAACTCTACTAGTGCCACCCGGTGGTTCTTTTTTTTAAACCCTTTTTTTACTTTGTTTGTCTGCATGATGAAGAAAAACCAAGGAATCTTTAAGAAACTACACATGGCCTTTTTTTATGTATATACCAATGATACTGTGTTGAATTCCTTTTAAAATTCATCAAAATGAATACATAAAAAATGTTGTAGAAAAAGTATCCTTACCCCTGAAAGCATCAAAAAAAATCATCATTTACCATTTGGCCAATCTCTAAAAATAGCTTCCGACTTTCCGTGTGTGCTCTTGAAGAATGATTTTTAAAACCTCTGTATTCTGGGGGCTGTTTCAGTGACTGTTTTGGCGTGTTGGACTGCGAGTGGTGCATGGTGGACAGTGATGGCAAGACTCACCTGGACAAGCCCTACTGTGCCCTGCAGAAGGAGTGTTTCGGAGGCATCGTCGGCGCCAAGAGTCCCTATGCGGATGGCCTGGGGCTCCTTGGTGAGTTACTCTTAAGCTCGTATGTAAATTTGTGATTTATGTTAATCCTTCGGATTCTTTGCAATATCAACAGGAACTTCTACACATATATCTCGCTTGATTTCACAGTTATGAGACTTTTTTTTTTACGTTAGTGTAGTGTGCCATATCCGCCCGCAGAGTAAGAAATCAAACAAACAACAGAAGAAGTCAAACGTCAGAGTATTTCAATGATCTGTGACACAGCAGAAATGTTCCTCGTGTATATGCAGGCAGAAGCTTTTCTGTTACTTTTTCTCTGTTTCTGTTATCAATTTTTGTTTGTTGTTTTTTTTAAAGGGGAACTGGCCTTTTGCCTGCTGTTGAATAATTATTCTGTGGCACGTCACACTGATGAGAGAATAGAAATGTACTGGCGTCGCAGCCCGAGCTGGGAGCCGAGCCCGAGCTGTTTGGTACCGGCTTGTTGTCCCGTCACTCCTTGATCCGTCTTCAAACAACCTCCTGCTCATCCCTCTCCTCTTCTCACTCTCTCTCTCTCTCGTCCTCTGCAGACGAGGAAGTGGCGTCTCTGAACATGATCAAGAGCGCCCCTGTGGGTCCAGTGGCCGGGGGCATTATGGGATGTATCATGGTGCTGGTGCTGGCTGTGTACGCATACAGACACCAGATCCACAGGCGCTCACACCAGCACATGTCACCGCTGGCAGCACAAGGTAAACGGATGGATTATGTCTCACACGCACTGACGTTTATAAAAAAGTTTAATCGTTGAACCGTGCAACTTTATAGAGCAGTGAAATTGAAATGGAAGTGAAATTTACCATGAGATTTTTGAAAATAACACATTTTTGAAGCACGGAAAGACTCAATAAACCCAAAGCATACTGCATAGCATTTTTCCTGCAGTTTTGCAAAGGCAACAATGGAAAGAAGTTGAGTCATAACTCTTAGCGTTAACCTTTTCATTTACTTCTTCACACGCTGACATTGCTTTAAATATTAAAGAACATCTTAAAGCAGCATGATTAACACGCTGCCTGACAACAGCTGACATTAGCATCACCCAGCAGCAGCTGCAGCTGCCGTACTAACATAAACCACCTTCACCTCCACATTGCTCCAGAAATGTCGGTGAGGATGTCCAACCTGGATAATGAAAGAGACGAGAGGGACGAGGACAGCCACGAGGACAGAGGAATCAGTGAGTTCTGTTTGATAATCCGATGACGTTTGAAGTGATTACACGGCTTTTAAACTCGGCTAGGTCTGCGCCGCTTCACACTACACTATATTTGAGTTACACTTACAAGGCCCTTTGTGTGTTGACCTGTGCTCTCTCTCTCTCTCTCTCTCTCTCTCTCTCTCTCTCTCTCTCTCTCTCTCTCTCTTTTGACTTTCAGTCAGTAATACTAGATTTATAGCTGCGGTGATCGAGAGACACACGCACACTCCGGAGCGGAGGCGGCGGTACTGGGGACGATCGGGCACGGAGAGTGACCATGGTGAGACATTGCATTTCTGTGCCACACATACATTGATATACAGAGTTGAAGAGGTTGATTTGGGGTTTTTTTAAAGAAAGAAAAAGCACAAATGTGACAACACTTGTGTTGTGTGCTTAGCATACTGCCCTGCAGTACGGTCGGGCATCAACAGAAAGAGGACCTCAGTAGGTTGTACATCAGCAGTGCTTTGTCAAAAAAACAGTTAGCTACTGTTAGTTTCAGGGTTCTCTGCAGGTTGAGAATAACTGAACTCATCGTTTCTCACTGGACATGCTTGTTGGTCAAGCTAAAGTCAGTATAGCAGTTTTTAGACATTGTCCTGAAATTCTCCGGAGCGGCTGCATGTGAGAATTTGGCAGGAAAAGCACGGCGAGCAAGCGGCCGTATTGATGACTGTAAACAAAAACACTTCTTCCCACAGTGAAGTTACCGTCATGCCTCGCCTCCTGCACCCTCTGGAGGTCAAACGGGATCATGGTTACCTCTACGTTCTTGCAAATGACCAATGTTAGCCTTCTCGTCATGTTCTTGAGGCATCACGATGTTACACAACAGATTTCAGAGTATAGCTGCTGCTCCTCAGTGAGGAAAGGAGCCAGGGAAAGCCTCACGGATCACGGAACAAAGAGCTGGAAGACAGTGAAATAGGGACCGTCTGGGTTACCTTTTATTTCCCTTTAGCCACAGTGACCCCAGACCTAAGAGAAGTGACAGATCATTAAACACCTTTTCACATTAGAAACTTTTCTTTTTTCCAAAAATGAGGATCTCGGAAGTGCGGCGAATGCGCCCATGTATCCTGGGTAGGACTTGTGCAGTGGTTTTGTGTGTTTTTACACATATTAACTTCTAATCCTGGATTCAGTAATTTATGTTAAGGTCATAGCCAGGTTTTAAGAAAAACTTTGATCATTTTACCTGGAGTAACTGAGCGGGATTCAGTAAACAAAGATAATCATCAAAACCAGTGTACTTATATGCATGTAAATATGCCCGTTATAGAGCATAAAACCATAAACTAAATAAAATGTATCTTCACTATCAAAAATCTTAGTCTGGGCCTAGCTTTCAGCTTTTTTTAAAAAATGAATACGATTCCTTTTTGAAAGTCACTGCACAGTTTAAAATCTCAGTTCACTGGCCTTGGTTCGGCTCCTGGCTCTCGCTCTTTCCATTACATCACAGCTCACTACTCTTCCTCCTCTTATCTCGAGCTCTCCGAGAGACCGAGGGCTGGTGTTCGCTGTAACCATTTGTAGAACTTGTGTAAGTCTGACACTCGATGAGTGCAGATAGATGGTTTCAACCCGCATGGGCTCTCTACCACCTACGTATGGCATCACTCCACCGCCTGGCAACGAGTGTCTCTGTTACTTGTTGCATAACTGAGGATGACGAGAGAGGGTGAACACGAAGAGAGGAGAGTGGGCTAAAGCCAAACGCAGACAAGTCGGATTAAGCCATAGAGGATAGAGAAGAGAGAATCTTTTTTTTTTTTTTTTTTAAGATTATTATCCTATTATCTTCTCTCTATTATATAACATTTTTACAGCAAAGACTAACTTTAAATAATCTGAAAGAAGAAAAGAATGTCTTTTTATACAGAACTTTCCTTTTTGGAGGAATGTTTTGAGGAAGAAATATCCAATAAATTCAGCGGAGTATAGTTTATGAACGACATCTAATTATTTTAATATAATAATGATGAATAAATGCACATATTATTATCTCCAATCTTCAATCTTTCCTTACCCGATGCTTCTAGAAATTGTCATCAGGAGAGTTGGCTGTCGACATGCCTGAAACTCTGGCTCTTGCTCCGGGTGGAAAAAAGGGGATAAACTGTGCCGAAGTTGGAATCTTTCAAATCTTTAACTTCTTTCAAGTCCCCATCTCCTCTCTGTCCTTAAATCCCCACCTCAGCATCCCCATCCGCTCCCTTTCTTACCTTCTGCGCATTTCTCTGTCTCTCCTTTCCTTTGTCTGCTTTTCTTTCTTTTAGCCGGGCTAATCTTCGCAGAGTCAGGGAGGAGTATTTGCAATAAAATGTTCCAATTTGACACTAGTGCAAGGTTCTTGGGGAGACATGAGGGACATATCCTTATTTTAACCGGAAAATAGGGATACCAATTTTGAATGATTTGTCTCTCCACCGCTTTGGTCAAGACTGAAATGTCTTGAATACTTTTCCAAGGATTGCATTGAAACTTGGGTCAGACCAATGACTGTATATTAAGATGGACGACACGTTTAAACTTCCCACCGTATAAAAATGAAACCAAGACATTCCCAATACTGGCACCTGATAATCGGGCACCTGATATTATGGTATCAAGGTCCCGTCCAATCCACGTGCCTGACCAATCGCAATTAATCTCAGCTGTCAATCATGATGTCTCAGCCTGTGTTTTGACATAAATTAACTAAATGAAACAAAACTTGGAAGTTACTATACCTTGAAAATGATGAAAAAAAGGATTTGGGAGGAATTTATTTGGCGTGTACATTTTACATTGGGGCTTTATGACATAAGGGGGCGATCAAGAGACATTTCGCATAATTTTTTGGAAGGAGTCATGTCATCCATCTTTATTTACAGCCACTAGGATTTTCATGTTGCCCTTAAAATAAACTTTGGCGGACGTCTAACTTTTCATCTAGCGCCAGCATAGAATAGATTACATTTTTTAGTTTTCCTGTAATGATTCTGTCATGTGTCATGATTTATTCTAATTAGCATTATAACATGGCCTACTTTGGTGGATATGATAAACAATATCTCTTTAGCATCTGAATTTTAGCTAATCTCTAATCTTTTCTTCGCAAAGCACCATTGTCCATAATTACAGTACCTACCCACCTATAATCTACCGACAGCCTTCAGCCTATGTCACATTCCCAGTCACACACACATTGACGTGCGCACTCGCTTGCTTACAAATCACTTGGTCCAATATCTCTGGAGGTTAAATGATGCATCATCCAAAATACCAACATTTTTTCTATAAATATATTTGTTAAAAGCATTCAGGTGTACTGGGCTATTTACTCAAATATAAATAAATACTAAATAAAAATAGTACCAGATGTTCCCATCATGCACCATGTTGCCGGTGTCATTTCAGAAGCAGAAAAAGTCTGCTAAAGAAATTAAGGAGAATTTTGTTGGTTTATTTTTTTCCCCCAAGATCATCTTTCCAGTGTTTTTATAAAACAAAAACAATGTGTTGCAGATGGATTTCATAACCCTGAAAGTGATGAAACACTCTTAGGAGATGACGGATATTTTGGAATTTGAGTTTATATTTTTTTAAAAACCCGAACAATTAAGTAAAGTGAATCAAAGAGTTCATGCGTAGCAGAATGCAGTTTCATAAAATATTGGTGCCCTTATGTTCAATCTGTTACCTACTCGTACTTTGACCCACTAATTCCCAGTGACAGCAGCCATGTTGGCTCATGATGACGCCGTCTCCTCAGGCTAAACGTATGTGTAGGAAAGTGGGCATAAATATGTATGCTTCTTTTTTTTTCTTTTCTTTTTTCCAATTTGTAGTGTGAAAGCTGAAAACATATGGAGAAGATAATCCCCAACGGGCATATTTAGTCAGTGCGCCATAAAGCAGCTTGTACTGCTTTCAGAGACATTGTGTGTGAGCTCGTATCCACAAGCATGTTTCTGTGTTGAATGTCTCTGACTCGAAGCCGTCATTCGCTGAGTAGTTTCTTTCATGGTGCCTTCCCATTTCTTTGTACTGAAGCCTATGACAAACTGCTGCACGTGTCACTTTAGCTTATCTACCCAGTGCTCGCTATACAATATTTAATGTTGTTGGTTTATGTTGCATTCTGTATTTTTAACTATACAAAAATTGTGTTGATGTAAAACCTACCATGGGCGTCTTATTTGATTGCATATTAAGTTTCACGGTGAAGTACACATTATTATGTACTATTATGTACACATGTACATAATAGTAGACTTTACTAGTATGGGTTAAGGTAGGATTACTCGACCATTTCTGGTTTATGTCAACACTTTCAGGCATTTGAATTGTCATGACCCAAATTGTACTGAAATTGTAAGTCAGGTAAATTAATAATCTTTGATTTTTTGACTGATAGTCAGACAATAGGCTACAATAAATGCATAATTTTTTTATTTTTTCAGACATTTGTATAAACTAAATGATTGATTAGCAAATTATAATCACATAAATTATATAACTTCAAATCCTGATTGGCTGTCGAGGAAATTATAAAAATGAATTGCTGTAGAAAAGGTCAAAAGTAGGGGTCCTTGTTTTGCTTACATAGAAAACGTGATACGAACCGACTGCATCAAATCGATCTGTCTGAGTGTTATCAAACAAGTCATAAGTCCACAACAGGGCTGTAACCTCTGCGTGTTTATCTGTGTCCAGGCTACAGCACCATGAGTCCGCAGGAGGACAGCGAGAATCCGCCGGGGAACAACGACCCGCTGTCGGCCGGCGTGGACGTCGGTAACCACGACGACGACCTGGACCTGGACACGCCCCCGCAAACGGCTGCGCTGCTCAGCCACAAGTTCCACCCGTACCGGCACGCGCACACGCACCACCACCCGCTGCACACGCACCACCTGCAGGCGGCGGTCACCGTGCACAGTGTGGACGCAGAGTGCTGATCCTCAGCGTGGCATTGCCCCCTCCTGCCGGGGATGGAACTCCTTTTTCCTTATTAATGACTTTGTTTCTTGGAAAAAGAAAAAAACCTTTTTGCTTGGTTACACGGTGGGTACTGTCAGGAGGGAACGGAGGGAGAGTGATGCCACAGCTGGACTCAAACCCACGGTGCCACTGAGCTGCAGAGACTTCCACTTCTGCTCAATATGGGTATTTAGCCTCATGGTGTAATTGTGCCAACATCTCAGCCCCCTTTTTTTTTCTCTGACCCATATCTAACATCTGGGAAGTGTACACAGTTTTTACAAACGCTGACCAGACCTGGGCCAGTAGAAATAACAAAACGGGACATTTTTTTCTTTGTTTTCTAAAGAAATCTGGCATTAAGGACCCTGCGAGTGCATTCAACAACTTCTGGGAGCGAGCACAACGCTGTTTGAGCTCATTCATCGGCCTCCGATGAGGAGAGGGCACTCAACTTGAACGTAAAAGCCTTTAAATTGGACAGAAATTCTGCGTTTTCACACGGAAGGCCGGAGCAAACACAAATGGATCAGTGGACAATCCGATTATAGGTCGAGCCGGATGTGCACCACCGTTGCTCCATCCCACATTATGGATTGTGTTACATCTTCACTCTCCTTGAGTTCTGCAGATGAACACTCACAACTGTTTGCCTTTAGGCTGCTGATCTTTTATATAAAGTGGTTTTTGGGAAGATATTTGAAACATTTTCATGAATGTCTGTGAACTTAAAAGTAGGCACAAGAAAAGAAAAAATCCTCACTGCTTCAAGTAGATACAGGAGAAAAAAGAAGACGTTATTTTTCTACTATTTATTAAAGAGGTAGATTTTCAGGAGAGATGAGCTAGCAGCCGCCGCTAACACAAACAGGTCAGGATAAGTGATATGTACTTCCTGTAACCAGTGCATCTTAGTTAGGGCTCATTATTTTGAATATTAATAATACATCAGACCACGTGAGAGCTGGACATTTTCTTATTTTTCATAACATTGTCTACATTTCCCTTCCTTTTTTCTTTCCACCTTCTCCACCCGCTGAAGCATCTTCTCCACTGGAGGATCCTGTTTACTACATCGTCACATGAACGTGTCCTCTGTACGTGAGGAAATATTTCTGGATGTATGATCTGAGTCAAAATCAATGAGCCTTAAAACCACTTCCTGTTTCGGAGCATTTGGGAGGAAGGCGGTCTTTGGGATGTGGAACATTTTCCTTCTGTGTTTCTGCGTTGTTGTTGTTGTGAGGCAAGATGTGTTGTGTCGAGCAGACATCCTCATTCTGGATGTGTCCCTCCGTATCAGGAGGCGGAACTTCCACGCTCGCTGGACATTTTAAGCCTCGTGGAGATAAAGCGAAGAGGGGAAAGAGAGAAACCAAGAACAGCAAAACATTCCTGGCTTTAGGTCAGTGCTGGGGATGAAGCGTGCGAGCGTAATTCCGGTCGATCACGGAGGTCCCGAGAGATTCACAGAGAAAAACCAGTACAGAATGTTGCCTTTACTTTTCTTTTCTTTTCTTCCTCCTTTTTTGTACCTAATTTTACCACATAAATGTTTTTGCCTCTGAGGCCAAGCTGATATTGTATGTGTGTGTACGTACGTGTGTGTACGTACGTGTGTGTGTGTGCGTGCGTGCGTGCGTGCGTGCGTGCGTGCGTGTGTGCGTGCGTGTGTGCGTGCGTGTGTGTGTGCGTGTGTGTGTGTGTGTGTGTGTGTGTGTGTGTCAAGTTCAGTTTCCATCGACGCCCAAGATGATGGATTCTCCTTCTCGTCGGGTGGGAGCGAAAGAGGGAGAGATGATGATGCTGCTGTTGTTGTTGTTGTAGTACAGAGGTTACGCCCGTCTGTCGACTCCTCTGTGGTTAACCACTCAAAATGTCTTTTCTGCACCTCTCTGGTTTAACGTGTGTGTGTGCGCGCGCGCGTGTGTCTGCGTGTGTGGAGAGAGAATGGCATTTTCATGCATTTATTGTATTTTTCTCAAGATAGTATTAGAGAATTATAGGTGAAATTATTACGATTGAGAAATCCACTTATTTTTTAATTCTGATGAAGAGTCAGGTGACCCCCGATCTGTGTCTCTCGACCGGTCAAATATCACGTCAGCGTGGCGCCCGTTTACTCCCCCGGTGCCAAAAAATGTCTATTGTTCGTCAGAGATTTCATTATGAAGTGTAAATACAGAATCACAAATAGCTATTAATGTCTTGTACACTCCATTTTCGTTTTTGTTGTTTCATGTCGGTAAGACGTAACGTGTGCTTCAAAAGACGCTCAGATGTTCGGGTTGATATTTTTGTCTGTTCATGGTGTCTCACTATATTTTTGATGCCTTGGATGTATTTTTATTTTATTTTTTAGATTTATTTTTTCTTTAGGTCCATATTGGATGGAAGTCAGTACTTTGGAAAAATTAATACACACTTTTTTTTCTTTTTCTTTTTTGTTTTTTACGTTTGAGAGACTTGTAGTTTTAAAAAGGTTTTATTGTGTTGTCTTCAAAATGTCACAGAAAGCTTATCTCTCTCCGTTCACTAATTTAGAATTGCAAAAAAAAAGGTAACGGTACATTTTTTTCCACTGAGTTAAAGGTCAAAAAACAACGAGCTGGCGGTGGATTCAGGGTTTGCAGCCGTAAGCCGTGCTGCGGTTCCGTTGCTACTTGAGACTGAAAGACTAAAATCTTGCCATTTTTTGTGTTCATCTATTTTGGGAGAATATTTACACCCCGCACGAGCGCATTCAAATCTCAAACTGAAACTGCGAATAGAGAAGAAGAAAAGGGTAATTTTCCTGTTTTCGTCAATTTGTATTGTAATTTTCAGTCTGACCTCGACGTCTTGTGGCATTTCATGGCAATCTTTAGATCCAATGCAGTCCTGCGAGTATTTTTATTTTCTTTCCTGGAGAGCTTTTAAACAGTATTTACCAGCCATTGTAAACACGTATATGTGTGTGTGTGTGTCTATACAGAACACTCTGAACTGCATAAATTAATGTACTGAAGGAACGTGTGTACATCACCCCCCTCATGTATCATATAAAGTTATCAAATTGAGATTTATTGCAATGTGAACGTGATAAAGTCCATTTTACACTTAAATTGTCTTTGCTGCTCATTGTTGCACATTTTACATTTTACAGCTTAGAAAACTACTGCACTCCTCATTGGGGGTAGAATAAGAATCACATTCTTAAAACAGATTCAAGATAGTCGGTCTTTGTTTGCGTTTTTTTTTCTTTTTTTTCTCCTTTGCTTCGTCAAAAATTTCATACTGTGGAATATATTTAAAAATTCATGAATCTGTATTTGAATCACAGGTCCGTGAAAAAGACTTGTGCTCCGTTCTGCCAAGGAAAGAATACAAAATGTGTCTATCTTGTTTTACATTGACATAATTAGAAATTCCCAACCCTGCAGGTCCCTGGTAGCTCTTGACTCTTATTTCAAGAAAAAGAGCATTTCAGAGTAAAATGTTGTTTCAGCCCAAAATCTAAACTTGGCTCCACAGGGATAATGTATTTATTCATTTATTTTTTCCAAGCTGTTGCTCGTCGGTCATGCAATTTGCGGGTGAAGGAAGAAGAGCGGCACACGCGAGCCTGGAAGACCAATCAGTTATTTATGAGGCCTTTCTGTACGTGCAGTGTTTCCTGCCGGGGGACCTGGGAAACAACCCGCAGATTGGAAGAGGCAACGTGGCTCTGATTCACCACGGCGAGTGGCGGCGGCGGTCTGGGGGAAAAGATCAGCGTGAGTTTGAGTGTTTGTTTTCCTTTTTGGAAGAAACCAGTGCTGCCCCTTCGACCCCAGAGGTTAAGGTGCTAAATGTGAACTGCTACAGCTCCAGGTGGTGTCCAGCTTCTCCATCTCCATCTCTCTCTCTCTCTCATTATTTAGTATCGTATCTGCCCAAAAATAACAGTAACACTTTATCTAAGCATCCCCCGCTATGAAGCATTTACATGATGGTAAGGAATATTCAATAAATTATACCAGATGTGTTTATTCGTGTTAAACAGATCATAATCAAAGAATTAAATACATTTTAGTTAAACCGTCTTTGTAGAAGTTAAAAAATACAATACATAAACATAAAACAGCATTAAAGTTACCAAATCATAAGATAAAATGTTTACGACAAATATCACACTGCTTTTACTGTGTCAAATTAATAATAACCCACTGATGTGGTGGGTATTCTTATCGTTTAGTGCCTCGACTACAGTTAGGGTCATTGTTGGACTCATCTGTTGATTATTTTTTAATAATTTAATCCATAATCAATAATTTACAACAGCGACGTCTTCTGCGAGTCCGTAACCCAAAAGATCTGCAGTTTACTATCACAAAGAAAATCTACCATCGACCTTATTGAGAAGCTGGAACAAGTGAATGTGGGTAAAAAAAAAAATAACCTAAGAAATGAATCATGGACTATTTTGATGATTCATTTGTAGTCAATTGACATTTTGTCATGCGACACTGTTCAGAGTTTTGTGAGTATCCCCCCCCCCCCCCAAAAAAACAAACCCAGTGGCTTTCATCCTGCGTTGGAAGCGTGTTTAGCTCGCTGCATGGCTCTGCAGTAACGCGGCTCGAGAGGACAGAAGACTTTAATAATTCAAAACGACGGTTTATATATCCCTGACTCCTTTTCATAAAGACGTCACCAGTGGCTCGGGGACGGAGAGCCACAGAGTGCCAATGTCAGAGTCTATGGAGAGACGGACTGAAGCGTCGTTGGGTTGTTTTTGTGTCCAAATGGCATTTGTTGATAATAAGGAAATAACACAGTAACGGAATTACAAAAAAATTATAATTGGCTGCAGGTTTAATATTTCAGGTCAGGGAGCAATTATTATTTTTTTAACTGTGGATTTGATTGGAAAATTTAAAACAGACCGTCCGTGAATTTGCAAGGTCGCTCGTCTTTGATACTTCCACGTTTATCACATCTTGTGAGAACCTCACATTTTTTACATTTAAATGCACAACAGGACAGATAAGCGTACATGTGGTTTCTGAAAAAACCATGTACAGTCTTGTCTGGAGGCCATGGAGTGCAGCAGTAAGTCACATTTGTCTTCTCCTGGAGGTGGATGGTGACAGAAGCGAGGGGCGCAGGGAGCCGAGAGAGAGAAGGAGCTCCGCCCCCTCCCCGTCCCTGTCAGTCTGCCTGTCACCCTGTCACCCTGTCACCCTGTCACCCTGTCCCATAAACCTGATCAGTTTGCCTTGCATCCAGTCATTCCTCCCCTGCATCATGACCCCGTCTTTTGTCTCATTCCCCCTTTGCCGCTGTATCTCCTCTCCCTCTCTGTCTCCCTGTCTCTCTCCCTCTCTGTCTCTCTCCCTCTCTCTCTCTCTCCCTCTCTGTCTCTCTCCCTCTCTGTCTCTCTCCCTCTCTCTCTCTCTCCCTCTCTGTCTCTCTCCCTCTCTGTCTCTCTCCCTCTCTCTCTCTCTCCCTCTCTGTCTCTCTCCCTCTCTGTCTCTCTCCCTCTCTCTCTCTCTCCCTCTCTGTCTCTCTCCCTCTCTGTCTCTCTCCCTCCCTGTCTCTCTCCCTCTCTGTCTCTCTCCCTCTCTGTCTCTCTCCCTCTCTGTCTCTCTCCCTCTCTCTCTCTCTCCCTCTCTGTCTCTCTCCCTCTCTGTCTCTCTCCCTCTCTGTCTCTCTCCCTCTCTGTCTCTCTGTCTCTCTCCCTCTCTCTCTCTCTCCCTCTCTGTCTCTCTCCCTCTCTGTCTCTCTCCCTCTCTGTCTCTCTCCCTCTCTGTCTCTCTCTCTCTCTCCCTCTCTGTCTCTCTCCCTCTCTGTCTCTCTCCCTCTCTGTCTCTCTCCTTCTCTGTCTCTCTCCCTCTCTGTCTCTCTCCCTCTCTCCCTCTCTGTCTCTCTCCCTCTCTCCCTCTCTGTCTCTCTCCCTCTCTCCCTCTCTGTCTCTCTCCCTCTCTGTCTCTCTCCCTCTCTGTCTCTCTCCCTCTCTGTCTCTCTCCCTCTCTGTCTCTCTCCCTCTCTGTCTCTCTCCCTCTCCGTCTCTCTGTCTCTCAAGCCGCCTGCCTGCCGGAGGAACACCAGGAGTTAGAGCACTGGGCTCGGTGTCAGAGCCCCCTCGGCTCATCTCAGTCGGGCTCTGCCAACGTGCACCAGCAGCGTATTCCTTTTTTTCCCCGTGCGGTCCCGAGTCCCATTTTCCCAGAGCACATCTTCGCCATCCGGCGGTGCGTGTGCATGCAAGCAAGTCAGGGAAACAACCTTGAAGTCCCCTCTGACAGACGCACGCGCTCCATCCTTATTGTGTGTATTCTCAACAACTGACGGCGTGGACTTGGACCCTTGCAGGGAAAATGTGCCAAGGACGGGGATTTGATCACAGTCGTCAGCCCCGCGGTTCGGGTTTGCAGTAGTACTTACTTAACAAAATAACATTATGTGGGGGGGGGGCTTGAAGCCAGAGACCACACGTAGATGCAACATCCTCATTACTTGACCCCCCCCCCTGCGAGGGCCATGATTATGACCACTGTAGTTATTAGGACATGAATTGGGCAGGGGACTCGTGTGTGCACATTGTCCCCCACGGTTTCAGTGTCAGCTGTTTTTTTTTAGTAGGTCACATGCCCCTTGTGTTCTGCAACGCCACGTGTGAGGGAACGTACTGCATAGCACCAGGCTCATGAGTGGAAGGGAGAACCCTCGGGCCATTTTTCTGACATCTCCTGATGGATGAGATGAAGGGTGAGATGTGCTCATCATCAACTCCAATGCACAGTGAAGCTCTTTTGCCATATAGGGACCCCCCCCCCCCCTCCCCCATCCCTCCCCTCCACTCCCCTTCCATCTCTACGCCCACTGACATCCTCCCAGGTGCCTGCTCTGCCTGCTCAGCCACTCTGCCCACCTACGCCCTCGCACTTTATAGCGAGCGAGCGAGCGACGGCGGGCGAACATTTTTCCTGCTTTCTTCTCTTCTCCTTTCAACTCCCACCCACTCCCCCCAAAAATAAAAAAAAAGGGCTGTGAATCACTGGCTGACACACTGAAGCACCGGCAGGGCTCTAGTGCTTTCTCTCGAATGGAGAGGGACTATATAGCATCTCGCCTCCCTTGGTTTGTGAAGCATGCAGCCCATTATTACGAGGTTTGATTTGCATGCAGGTAAAAAAAAATGAATAAAAAAATGAATAAAAAAAGGCTGTGAAAGATTTCAGCTTGTGTAACGGTGCAGGGCGGATGGAGACTGACATGAGTTAATGAATGTGTGTGTGTGTGTTACAGTGTGTCCCTGGGTACAATACAGTGCTGGCATGCGTGAGTGCCAGGGGGGGTGGGGGGACAAATTAATTGTTCTCTCATGGAAACGTTGTTTAGCACTTAGCGGAGTGATTCACGCGTCGCCAAAATCGTCCGCCGCGCAAGTGACAGGCGGGTCCTCTCAGAGAAGCACTGCTCACCGGTTCGTGTTCTCTGAGCTGCGGATAGATCAGGACCTTCCTCTCACTCCTCCTCGCTGAAGTGGAATGACAAGGTCTCTGTTTGCAGGCAATCGGTGGACATGAGAGTCTTGTCGGTCGTGTGCTCACCTCTTCACTTTTCTGGATTTCCCGCAGGACAAAAGTCTGCAGCACATGTAACAGGAGGGGGTCGACACACACACACACACACACACACACAAAATTTCCCAGAGCATGAATTGACATCTTCTGATCACGTGGTGTTTTGTCCGACCGCTCGCAAAAGCAAAGCAGCGAGTCTTCAACTCTGAGGAGCCGGAATCAGAGAGCGACCGAAACAATGAACCCATCACTGAAATGGACTGTGCGTCAGATTAATACTCAGCTCCACGGTCCCAAGTAGTTCTCATCTACTATCTGTGTTGCCTCCAGCGAAATCATCACCTTTTCCTTCAAACAACAACATCAAAAACTGGTTACATGTTTTATGACGGGGCGTGAAAACACAACAACTATCCTCTGTTGCTTCTGTTTGAAATGACCTTTGACCTTTGCCCTCTGGGGCGGACTGAGCCGGAGCTTTCTATCTACGCCCTCGTCTGCGTTTGGGCGCCAAGGCGTTTCAGCCACTTGGCAACGTCGGGATCATCATTTTTTTTCACCCGGCTGACAACTGCGATTGTCTGGACTCCGGCCTGCCAAGAAACGCGCCACGCAGATGGCGAGAGAGAGAGAGAGAGAGAGAGAGAGAGAGCGGGGGAGAGAGAGAAGATGGAGGTTGATTCCACCATCTCTCTCTCTCTCTTACAGGCCTCGTGGCACATAATCGTGCTCTAAATATTTGTTCCTCAGTGAGTTGATGTGTGCTCGACGCTGACATGCCTGTGCCTCCGTGAGTGTGAATGCATCGCCCCGAGTGTGAGGTGTATTACACTGAGTGAGTGAGTGTGTGTGTGTGTGTGTGTGTGTGTGTGTGTGTCTGTCAGGCATTGTGAGGACTCGGCAGGGAGCTCTGTTCCCCCAGCGTTTGCCAGGAGCAGCTTTCCACCCACGGTGGGCAGGCGGGCTCCAGGCTCCAGGCTCCAGGCTCCAGGCTCCAGGCTCCAGGCTCCAGGCTCCAGGCTCCAGGCTCGGCTGGCTGCTCCGTTGGCATTCACTGGGCGACTTGGGTAAGGAAGCGGGGAAGGCACACGACCACGGTCACATTATGCACACGGGGAACAAGGAAAGCTCTGGCGCTTTGGAGATATCCCCCCCCCCCCCCCCCCCCCCCCCCACACCATTTCACCAAGAGAAGAACTGAGTTAACTGGGAAAATGCCGGAAATGTCTAAATTGTTCTTTACAGATTATAAAACACATGTCAGACACCATACACAAGGATGATGATGATGATGATGATGATGATATTCACTCTTTCTTATTTCTCTGCCATTAATTTGAAGACACGTTTTAAGGATTTGAAAGTTAGAGTGATGCCAAATATCAGTTCATTACTTTTACAATAATCAGAAGCCTACACAACAATTTCAAATGTGAGTGAGACGCTCTATCGGTGGCATATTGATAATCGGCCGCTGGTCATTCAGACAGACAGTCGGGTCGCCAGGATTCACGAAGCCACACGAGCTGCAGCCTGCACAGGTAGAACCCAGAAATTAGAAGTTCGGATAAAAAAATCACACACACTGTGGAACAGACCAAACGACACAACCGACAGACGATTGCACAGGTTTAAAAACAAACATATTCTGTAATTTGAATTATATTGGAAGATAGAAAAAAAACATGTTGCATATAAGTAAAGAAGATGTTCCAAGATTATCAATGAACACATTTGTGGATTAATACGTTCACTTTACTGTCTCTGTTTCACTGAGACACACCTCCCTCCTGCTCTCCCTCTCCCTTTCTCTCTCTTTCTCTCCCTCTCCCTCCCCGCCCTCTCTCTCTCTCTATCTCCCTCTCTCCCTCCTGCTCTCCCTCCCCCCTCTCTCTCTCTCTCTCTCCCTGCCTCTCTCCCCCCCCTCTCTCTCTCCCTCCCTCCTCTCTCTCTCTCCCTCCCTCTCTCTCCCCCCTCTCTCTCTCTCCCTCTCCCCTCTCTCTCCCTCCCTCCCTCCTCTCTCTCTCCCTCCCTCTCTCTCTCTCCCCCCTCTCTCTCCCTCCCTCCCTCCTCTCTCTCCCTCCCTCCTCTCTCTCTCTCCCCCCTCTCTCTCCCTCCCTCCCTCCTCTCTCTCTCTCCCTCCTCTCTCTCTCTCCCTCCCTCTCTCTCCCCCCTCTCTCTCCCCCCTCCCTCTCTCTCCCCCCTCTCTCTCCCTCCCTCCCTCCCTCCTCTCTCTCCCTCTCTCTCTCCCTCCCCCCTCTCCCTCTCTCTCTCCCCCCTCTCTCTCTCTCCCTCCCTCCCTCCCCCCTCTCTCTCTCTCTCTCTCTCCCTCCCCCTCTCTCTCCCTCTCTCTCTCCTCTCTATCTCCCCCCTCTCTCTCTCTCTCCCTCCCTCTCCCCCTCCCCCTCTCTCTCTCCCTCCCCTCTCTCTCTCTCCCTCCCTCCCTCTCTCCCTCCCCTCTCTCTCTCTCCCTCCCTCTCTCTCTCCCTCTCTCCCCCTCTCTCTCTCCCTCCCTCCCTCTCTCTCCCTCTCCCACCCTCTCTCCTCTCTCTCTCTCTCCCTCCCTCTCTCTCTCCCACCCTCTCTCCTCTCTCTCTCCCCCCTCTCTCCCTCCCTCTCCCCCTCTCTCTCCCTCCCTCCCTCCTCTCTCTCTCTCCCTCCCTCTCTCTCCCACCCTCTCTCCTCTCTCCTCTCTCTCTCCCCCCTCTCTCCCTCCCTCTCCCCCTCTCTCTCCCTCCCTCCCTCCTCTCTCTCTCTCTCTCTCTCCCTCCCCCTCTCTCTCCCCCCTCCCTCTCTCTCTCTCTCTCCCTCCCTCTCTCCCTCCCTCCCTCCTCTCTCTCTCTCTCTCCCTCCCTCTCTCTCCCCCCTCTCTCTCCCCCCTCCCTCTCTCTCTCTCCCCCCTCTCTCTCCCTCCCTCCCTCCCTCCCTCTCTCTCTCCCTCCCTCTCCCCCCTCTCTCTCCCCCCTCCCTCTCTCTCTCTCCCCCCTCTCTCTCCCTCCCTCCCTCCCTCCCTCTCTCTCTCCCTCCCTCTCCCCCTCTCTCTCTCTCTCTCTCTCTCTCTCTCCCTCCCTCCCTCCCTCTCTCCCCCCTCTCTCTCTCTCTCTCTCTCCTCTCTCACACTCACTCACTCACACACACTCACACTCACACACACACTTTTCCCTCAGCTACCCAAGATGGCGGCAGCGTCATCCATCCCGCCGCCGAGCGCTCACCCTTCTCTCGGCCGGCAGAGCGCGCTTCCCGGCCCGGAGATGGAGAGCCCCGAGAGCCGGCGGCCGGAGGACGAGGAGGCGGCGGCGGGGGTCCAGCCCTCGGAGCCCGGCGTGAGCCTCCGCGACCTGCCGGACCTGGAGCCGGAGGAGGTCGAGAGGAGACTCGCCAAAACTCGACGGGAGCTGAGCAACAGGAGGAAGATCCTGATGAAGAACCTGCCGCCGGACACCAGCAACCAGGTACACGAGCGACACCTCCGTGTTCCCGTCAGCCAATCAGAGGAGGGCTCTGAGCAGGTCCGTCACTTGTGTGAACTTCACCTGTCGCCTCGGGGTCCTCCGGCCGCTACGACTCATTTGTTCGTGCTTTTTCAAATGTGGTCTTTTTGACGTCTTTATTGACACCATCTGTCACTCACTGAAGTAAAGTTCCCTCCAGAAACACCCATGACGCGTTCACGTGTCTCACGGTGTGTGTGATGCAGGTGATGTCACACGGCACAGACGTCAGGTCCATTGACAGACGGCGTCCCAACACAACAACAACAACAACAACAACAACATGGAAAGTGTTTAAAGGCAAATCATGCAAACGCGAGAAAAATGTAGAAAAAAAAAATGTCGCGCTTCTAAAAGCGAGCCACGTGTCTCCCACCTGTCAATCACGTGGGAACATTTCTGATTGGCACATGAGGTTCATGTTTTTTTTTTCATGCACCTGTACTCCATCCAAAAAGATGACATGGGAGTTCGTGTGTGTGTGTGTGTGTGTGTGTGTGTGTGTTCGTTCTTTGTCTGTTGCTTTAACAAACCACACAGTTTCCATTGCAACGCTGCGTTGACACATGGACAAGATGAGCCGTCGTCGTACTTCGTCTTCATCCTCCATCGTCCGACTTCAGACTCCTGCAGACGACTCAGATTTATTTCTTTAACGCTTCGGAGACGTGGCACAGGTGGAATCCCTCGTTGTTCTGACTCTGCATTGTAAACAGGACCCCCCCACACTGTTTATTACTTCATGACCTTCCTTAACATTTTAATTTTCTCCACTAAACACGTGTCAGCATGCGAGGCGTCATGAGGCGAAGGTGCCGACGGACGGTGGATTCCTTCAGGGTTGTAAAGCTCCAAACATTCTTAGAAAGAGAGACACTGCGGACGAGGAGGACCTGCAGCTGGTGCCTGGTGTTAGTGTGTGTTTGGCTTAATGTGTGTGTGTGTGTGTGTGTGTGTGTGTCGCCCTGCTCAATGTGCCACATGAGTCTGTCCCTTTTAAAGGAGAAGTGCACGCTTTCTTTGACATGACGCGGCAGTTAGGGCACCGGCAGCGGTGACGCCGTTGACGTGACGTCGCGTCGGGCTTTGAGCTTTGAGGAGACGTCTCCCGGCAAAGACGCCTGGGCAGTCGACGGGCCTTTAGCTCCGCATTCCAGCATCGCCAGCGACGTTGGAACCCGTCAACAAGCGGAACGGTTCACACTTTCCTCTGAGTTCTGTGCCGCTGGATTAAAATAAATGGTCCATTTGCCGCCGTTCATCTCTGACCCGAGGGGTTGCTCATCTTCTGTCTGTGTGTCCGTGAGACTGACCATAATCGATGAGGCGGTTGAAAGATAACGGCGTCTTGAAGATCCGTCGTTTGGGGGCTTTTAAAAAAAGAAGAATTTGCTGCTGTTATGTTTCTCTTTCTTTGGGTGTGCGCCTTTCCAGGTCATGTGCAGTCTATTGAATAACAGCACAGAAACATCTCGGAGATGACCCATAAAGAATCCAGATCAGAACGCTCGCTGGATTCACTGCTTTCAACCTGCGTGAACTCCACAGCGTCCGGCCGACTCCATCTCCCATTCCCCCCCATTAGTGAACACTATATCGCAGAGAGCGTGTGTGTGTGTGTGTGTGTGTGTGTGTGTGTGTGTGTGTGTGTGTGTGTGTGTGTGTGTGTGTCTTTGGAGTCTGCGGTGCACTTAGTCAGATATATGGCTCTGCTGACAGTCCTCATCTCGTGGAGCAGAAGAAGTGGGGGGGGGGCAGGGAGAACGAGAGAACAGCAGCAGGGCTGGGCGAGAGGAGAGGAAATGAAGGACTGATAAAAAAGAAGAATAGAAAGAGAGGGTGTGAGTGGAGTGGTGGTCGAGAGTCATTTGGAAAGAGTGATGGGGGTGTGAGATGAAATACTGTTAGTAGCGTTTTATTCATTTAAAAAAAAATCCAATTGAGGTTGTAACATTTTGCACGTAACAAAATTATGAACAAATAAAACAAAAAATTCAGTTGAGGGAATTTTTTTATATGATATTGCAGAAACTGTGCACTTTTGGCCGATTTCTCTCCAGAACCTGCCGTCGCGACACGTAGAAGATTTCACAACGTCGACAAGTATGTTTCAAAAGAAAAGAAGAACAAAAACACGATCAAGGTGTGACGTCGTCGTTCACCTTAAATTTGACGCCTGGCGTTTCGTGAACCGTGACTCGGAACCGCTAAGTCTTTGCGTTTGGATTTTCTGATATCACAACATGCATTT